>NC_057806.1:383176715-383476715 GCF_018294505.1 Triticum aestivum | reverse complement strand
CCAGCCAGCTGTCTTCTCCTGCACAAAAGTGGGTCATGAGTGTCATGAGGTCTGCCATAGATTTCGGCTTTTCCTGACCAAGGTGCCGGGCTAGCCACTCGTCGCGGATGTTGTGCTTGAAAGTTGCTAGGGCCTCTGCATCCGGACAGTCGACGATTTGATTTTTCTTTGTTAGGAACCGAGTCCAGAATTGCCTGGCTGATTCTTATGGCTGCTGAATTATGTGGCTCAAGTCATCGGCATCTGGTGGTCGCACATAAGTGCCCTGAAAGTTGTCGAGGAATGCGTCTTCCAGATCTTCCCAACAGCCAATGGATTCTGCTGGCAAGCTATTGAGCCAATGCCGAGCTAGTCCTTTGAGTTTGAGTGGGAGGTATTTAATGGCGTGTAGATCATCACCGCATGCCATGTGGATATGCAGGAGGAAATCCTCGATCTATACCGCAGGATCTGTTGTGCTGTCGTATGATTCTATATTTACGGGTTTGAAACCCTCTGGGATTTGATGATCCATTACTTCATCTGTGAAGCATAAGGGGTGTGCGGCACCTCTGTACTGGGCTATATCGCGACGCAGCTCCAATGAGTCCTCCCGCTGTGTTCGGCCCGACCGGATTTACCTTTACTGTATCCGGCGTGACGTTTATCGTCTCGCATAGTGGTGCGCCCTCGTGATCCGTAGATCGATCTTGCCTGTTTTGCTTTGTCCTCCAATACGTCTCGCGGGTCTGGCGTATTCCCCCATGCCTTTTTATTTGGATGTCATCCGGGTGTAGGCTGAGCTTTTGGCCGGAATGCCTCTCTATCGCGGCCACGAGGTGGCCGATCAGCCGCGTCATGCGCTTCTTCCTACAGTCGGGGTAGCAACCTGCATTTTGGGTAACTCTTGGAGGGGCGTTCGAGTTTATATTCCTCGGCTGCGATGACTTCAGTCCATCTGTCAGCTAGCAGATATTGATCAGCTTGAAGCTGCTGCTGCTTTTTCTTAAGGCTATTTGTCGTGGCTATAAGCCGGCGCTTGAAGCGCTCTTGTTCGACGGGATCCTCTGGCACGACGAATTTGTCATCGCCGAGGCTTGCCTCGTCTTCGGAGGGGGCATGTAATTATCATCCTCCGCCTCTCCATCTGCCGCTCTCTCAGGAGGGCTGGCTCCTCCATCCTCCTGCTCTAAATCTTGCTGGAGGGGATTGTTGTTGTCTTCGGCACTGTCCGGAGTGCTATTATCTCCGGTGCCGGTATCACCACTTTCGCCTTGGCGGGACTTAGAGCGGCGCCGCTGACACTGGCGCTTGGGTTGCTTCTTGGAGGGGTCATCCTCCACTGTCCCGTCGTCATTGCCTTCTTTGGGTGTGTCCACCATGTATATATCGTATGATGAGGTGGCTGTCTAGTGCCCTGTGTGCAGTGGTTCCTCTTCGTCTCCCGCATCATTGTCCATACTGTCGATGTCTTCGGAGTCGAAGTCGAACATGTCGGTTAAGTCGTCGACAATGGCTACTAAGTGGGTGCTGGGTGGGCAGCGAATTTCTTCATCATCCGCATCCCAATCCTGCCGGACATAGTTCGGCCAGGATTCTCCTGACAAGGAGAGAGACCTTAAAGAGTTCAGTATGTCGCCAAAGGGCGAGTGCTGAAAAATGTCCGCGGAGGTAAACTCCATGATCGGCGCCCAATCGGATTCGCTAGGAACGGGCGCATGCGGTTCGGAGTCCATGGCTGGAGAAGGATCCGACAGTCTGACAACACGGCTCTCGTGGAGGGTAAGGTCGATGTTCGGCTCGATCGTCGATGTGGGTAAGGCCTCCGTGGCGGGGTCCATCCACTCGTCCATGGACGGCGCAACTGGCTACGAATTGAGGGTCGGAGCGGCTGTCGGTGCGATCTCCTGAACACTGTCTGATGGTAGAGCTAAATCATACTCATCGTGACCGCGTGACGCACAAGGCAGAGGCTCAAATCCGTCGAAGATCAAGTCTCCGCGGATATCGGCCGTGTAGTTTAAGATTCCAAACCTGACCTGGTGGCCAGGGGCGTAACTTTCGATCTGCTCCAGATGCCCAAGCGAGTTGGCCCGCAGTGCGAAGCCACCGAACACAAAGATCTGTCCAGGGAGAAAAGTCTCACCTTGGACGGCATCGCTATCGATGATCGTAGGAGCCATCAAGCCTAACGGCGACGACACAGAGGAACTCTGAATGAAAGCACCAATGTCGGTGTCAAAATCGGCGGATCTCGAGTAGGGGGTCCCAAACTGTGCGTCTAAGGCGGATGGTAATAGGAGGCAGGGAACATGATGTTTTACCCAGGTTCGGGCCCTCTTGATGGAGGTAAAACCCTACGTCCTGCTTGATTTATTCTTGATGATATGAGTATTAGAAGAGTTGATCTACCACGAGATCGGAGAGGCTAAACCCTAGAAGCTAGACTATGGTACGGACACCAGAGAGGGTTAGGGTTACACAAGGTCGGTTAGAAAGGAGGAGATATCCATATCCGTATTGCCTAGCTTGCCTTCCATGCCAAGTAGAGTCCCATCCGGACACGAGACGAAGTCCTCAATCTTGTATCTTCATACTCTAACAATCCGGCCAATGGAGATAGTCCGGCTGTCCGGAGACCCCCTAATCTAGGACTCCCTCAACGCCCCTGGCCATTAGGTCAGATTCGGAAACTTAAACTACACTGCCGACATCCGCGGAGACTTGATCTTCGACGGATTCGAGCCCGTGTCAGGTGCGCCGCACAGTCACGACGAGCACGACGTAACTCTGCCATCGGACAGTGTTTGGGAGATCGCATCTGAAACTACTCCGGCCGTCAATCCGGAGCAAATCGCGCCATCCGAGAGCGGAGGGATAGACAACACCATGGAGGCCGCACTCTCAGTGGCTATAGAGCCGGATACTGACTTCACCTCTTACGACAGCCGTGTCGCCGAACCACTAGATTCACCTCCGGCCACGGACTCCGAGCCGCCTACATCCGTGCCCGTCGAATCCGACTGGGCGTCGATCATGGAGTTCACCTCCGCGGATATCTTTTAGCACTCGCCCTTCGGTGATGTGGTAAATTCATTGAGGTCCCTCTCCCCGTCAGGAGAACCTTGGCCGAACTATGTCCGGCTAGAATGGGATGCGGACGACGAAGAAATTTGCTGCCCACCCACCACCCACTTAGTAGCCACTGTCGATGATTTAACCGACATGCTCGACTTTGACTCCGAAGACATCGACGGTATGGACGACAACGCAGGAGACGAGCAGGAACCACCGCCCACAGGGCACTGGACCGCTACATCACCATACGACATATATATGGTGGACACCCCTAAAGAAGGCAATGGCGACGAGACAGCGGAGGATGACCCCTCCAAGAAGCAACCCAAGCGCCGACATCAGCGGCGCCGTTCTAAGTCCCGCAACGGCAAAAGTAGTGATACCGGCACAGGAGATAATAACACTCCGGATAGTGCCGAAGACAATCAAAATCCCCTCCAGCACGATGTAGAGCCGAAGGATGAACAAGCCAGCCCTCCAGAGCAGGCAGCAGATGGAGAACTAGAAGAGGACAATTACATGCCTCTCTCCAAAGACGAGGCGAGCCTCAGCGATGAAGAATTTATTGTGCCTGAGGACCCCGTCAAACAGGAGTGCTTCAAGCGCCGACTTATAGCCACAGCAAATAGCCTGCAGAAAAAGCAACAACAACTTCAAGTTGATCAAGACTTGCTAGCAGACAGATGGACCGAAGTCCTTGCGGCCAAGGAATACGAACTCAAGCGCCCCTCCAAGAGTTACCCAAAACGCAGGTTGCTACCTGACCTCGAGGAGGAAGCATTGAAACCCCATGCACCAGTGTACGATGCGGCTGACCGGCCACTACGTGGCAGAGCCAAGGAGGCGTTTCAACCTAAAGTTCAACCTGCACCCCGCCGCCACTCAATCCAAAATACCAAGGCTTGGGGAAACACACGGGACCTACGAGACGTATTGGACAGTAAGGCAAAACCTGCAAGGTCAATATACGGGTCATGGGCACACGCGCCAACACGGGACGATGATCGTCGCGCCGGATATGCCAAAAGCAGATCCGGCCAGGCCGAATATAGCAGACAAGACTCATATGAACTGCGTCGGGATATAGCCCGGCACAGAGGCGCCGCACACCCCCTATGCTTCACTAATGAAGTTATGGATCACGAATTCCTGGAGGGTTTTAAACCCATAAATATCGAATCATATGATGGTACAACCGATCCCGCCGTATGGATTGAGGATTTCCTCCTTCACATCCACATGGCTCACGGTGATGATCTACACGCCATCAAATACCTCCCACTAAAACTCAGAGGACCAGCTCGGCATTGGCTGAATAGCTTGCCACCCGACTCCGTTGGCAGTTGGGAGGATCTGGAAGACGCATTCCTTGACAACTTCCAGGGCACTTATGTGCGACCACCGGATGCCGATGACTTGAGCCATATAACTCAGCGGCCAAGGGAATCGGCCAGACAATTCTGGACTCGGTTCTTGACTAAGAAAAACCAAATTATCGACTGTCCGGACGCAGAGGCCCTCGTGGCATTCAAGCACAACATCCGTGACGAGTGGCTTGCCCGCCACCTTGGCCAGGAGAAGCCGAAGTCTATGGCAGCCCTCATGACACTCATGACCCACTTTTGGGCGGACGAGGATAGCTGGCTGGCTCGCAGCAATAACACATCGAGGAATCCGGGCACTCCAGATAACAAAGAGGCCAACGGGAAATCACGACGCAACAAACACAAACGCTGCAAATATGGTGATAAAACCAATAATACGACAATTAATGCCGGGTTTAGGGTCTCAAAGCCCAGTTAGCGGAAAGGGCTCCACAAAAATACAAATCCGGGTCCATCCAGTCTGGACTGCATACTCGCTCACCAATGCCAAATTCATGGCACCCCAGAAACGCCAGCCACCCATACCAACAGAGAATGCTGGGTCTTCAAACAAGCCGGCAATGCATGTGCCAAACACGAAGAGGGGTCCCAAAGCGACGATAGCAACGAAGAGCCCAGTTTCCGAACACAGGAGGGCAAAAGAAATCCCCCCATACTCAATCGATGAATGTGGTAAATACCACCAAACCGGCCCACTTGGTGTAAGCTAGCGCCGGTCACCTTCAACCGCACGGATCGTCCGGTTAAAGCCAATTGGGGCAATCCAGCCGCACTAATCCTCGACCCAATAGTAGACGGCTTCCACCTCACTTGAGTCCTTATGGACAGAGGTAGTAGTTTAAACCTGCTTTACCAGGATACAGTGCGCAAGATGGGCATCGATCAGTCAGCGATCAAGGCCACTAAAGCCACTTTTAGAGACATCATACCAGATAGGGAGTAACTATCAAGCACTGCTCGGGCGAACCGCTTTCGCTCGATTCAACACGGTACCACATGGTGCCTACCATAAGCTCACAATGCCCGGTCCACGCGGCGTCATCACGGATCATGGCAAGGCCGAATTTTCTTTTGACGCCAACAAATACATCACTGCCTTAGCAGCAGGAACACCGAGCAGCACCTCGCAGCCGAACCTCGAGTCGACACCTAGGCTCCCGGACACCGTCAAGGGGCTCCGAACTACTTCATGGAAGGATACTCTGGCTCGTCTAGGGTTCAATTAAACACTCCGGCGAAGGCCACGATAGGCCAAACTCAGCGGCTCAACCGCCCTTCGGCACGCAAAACATTTCTTATATTTCCTTCGCAGGTCCACCTTCGCACCGACCAAGATGGACTCCACAGAGGCATCTCGAACGCGCCTGAGGATCCTTAGACATTTCCTGCAGCGACCGTCCGGGCACAATACAAACCCGCACTCAACCTTTTCCCCTGGTCACAGCAGGTTCTGCTATCACAACTCCTTTTTTAATTATTTATCACATTACTTGTACCATACGCATAGATGTATTATTTATACAACATGTGGATTCATATGATGTTTACCTGCTGGTTATTTCTTATTGAAATCATTTTGTCAAATGGCATCCGTACACAGCGGTATGCCCTATATATGCCAGGGGCTTCATCTTCCCTGTTACACATCAATAAACGTCCGAACACCTTCACAGAAGTTTGGCACCCCGAACTTATAGCATTATATGCATCAGCTCTGAATCATGTCTTGGGTCAATAGTTGGGTTTGCCCGCTCCTATGTTTTGGTACCTTACGTTCCGCTATATCGGCTAAGGTAGCACTAGGAGAACTACTGCGATTGTGTCCCGGTTCTTCCGGACGAGCACCTCAGTATAGAAAGCCGAAAACTGACTGTCATGATATGGCGAGAGCTGGTCAGCTGGTCGAGCGGTCACAAAATCTTTAAGGATTTCTCCCGCACAATGCCATAACCAATGTAGTGTGCGACGGGTCGGCTTTTTTTCCCGATCAGGCGCTTATAGAGCCCCTAGTACGGTCCTCCAAACACAAGGGGCTGCACCGACCATACTAAAGCTCCTCTGGCTAAGTGAGAGTGATAAAGCCCTATAGTCCGATTGCCTGGTTCGTTGTGCTGAGCACCTCCCTTGGAGGACCCAAAACTGAGATAAAGAGTGCTCAGGTTTATCCCGAACACCCCCTGCTACCTCTTGATCACTACGTTGGCTTACCCCGAAGAAGAAGGGATGATGCAGCAAAGTAGCATAAGTATTTCCCTTAGTTTTTGAGAACCAAGGTATCAATCCAGTAGGAGGCTATGCGCGAGTCCCTCGCACCTGCACAAAACAAATAAATCCTCGCAACCAACGCAAATAGGGGTTGTCAATCCCTATAAGACCACTTACGAGAGTGAGATCTGATAGATATGATAAGATAATATTTTTGGTATTTTTATGATAAAAGATGCAAAGTAAAATAAAGGCAAAGTAAATAGCAATGGAAATTACTAAGTAGTAGGAGATCAATATGATAAAGATAGACCCGGGGGCCATAGGTTTCACTAGTGGCTTCTCTCAAGAGCATAAGTATTCTACGGTGGGTGAACAAATTACTGTTAAGCAATTGACAGAACTGAGCATAGTTATGAGAATATCTAGGTATGATCATGTATATAGGCATCACGTCCAAGACAAGTAGACCGACTCCTGCCTGCATCTACTACTATTACTCCACTCATCGACCGCTATCCAACATGCATCTAGAGTATTAAGTTAAAAATAGAGTAATGCCTTAAGCAAGATGACATGATGTAGAGGGATAGACTCATGCAATATGAAGAAAACCCCATCTTGTTATCCTTGATGGCAACAATACAATACGTGCCTTGCTGCCCTTACTGTCACCGGGAAAGGACACCGCAAGATTGAACCCAAAGCTAAGCACTTCTCCCATTGCAAGAAATATCAATCTAGTAGGCCAAACCAAACTGATAATTCGAAGAGACTTGCAAAGATAACCAATCATACATAAAAGAATTCAGAGAAGATTCAAATATTATTCATAGATAGACGTGATCATAAACCCACAATTCATTGATCTCAACAAACACACCGCAAAAACAAGATTACATCGAATAGTTCTCCACAAGAGAGGGGGAGAACATTGTATTGAGATCCAAAAAGAGAGAAGAAGCCATCTAGCTACTAACTATGGACCCGTAGGTCTGAGGTGAACTACTCACACTTCATCGGAGGGTCTTGGATGATGATGTAGAAGCCCTCCGTGATCGATGCCCCCTCCGGCGGAGCTCCAGAACAGGCCCCAAGATGGGATCTCTTGGATACAGAAAGTTACGGCGGTGGAATTAGGGTTTTGGCTCCGTTTCTGATCGTTTGGGTGTACGTGGATATATAGGAGGAAGGAGTACGTCGGTGGAGTAACAGGGGCCCACGAGGGTGGAGGGCGCGCCTGGTGGGGGTGGGCGCGCCCCCCTAGCTCGTGGCCTCCTGTTTCCTTTCTTGACGTAGGGTCCAAGTCTCCCTGTCTTGTTCGTTGAGAAGGGGTGGGCGCGCCCCCCTACCTCGTGGCCTCCTGTTTCCTTTCTTGACGTAGGATCCAAGTCTCCCTGGTCTTGTTCGTTGAGAAAATCACATTCCCGAAGGTTTCATTCCGTTTGGACTCCGTTTGATATTCCTTTTCTTCGAAACCTAAAACAGGCAAAAAACAACAATTCTGGGCTGGGCCTCCGGTTAATAGGTTAGTCCCAAAAATAATATAAAAGTGGATAATAAAGCCCATTAATATCCAAAACAGTAGATAATATAGCATGGAGCAATCAAAAATTATAGATACGTTGGAGACGTATCAAGCATCCCCAAGCTTAATTCATGCTCGTCCTCGAGTAGGTAAATGATAAAAAACAGAATTTTTGATGTGGAGTGCTACTTGGCATAATTTTAATGTAATTCTTCTTAATTGTGGTATGAATATTCAGATCCAAAAGATTCAAGACAAAAGTCCATATTGACATAAAAATAATAATACTTCAAGCATACTAACTAAGCAATTATGTCTTCTCAAAATAACATGGCCAAAGAAAGTTCATGCCTACAAAATCATATAGTTTAGTCATGTTTCATTTTCGTCACACAAGAATGCTCTCATCATGCACAACCCCGATGACAAGCCAAGCAATTGTTTCATGCTTTAGTAATCTCAAACCTATAAACTTTCACGCAATATATGAGCGCTAGCCATGGACATAGCACTATGGGTGGAATAGAATATAATGAGGGGGGTTATGTGGAGAAGACAAAAAAGTAGAAAGTCTCACATCAATGAGGCTAATCAATGGGCTATGGAGATGCCCACTGATTGATGTTAATGCAAGGAGTAGGGATTGCCATGTAACGGATGTACTAGAGCTATAAATGTATGAAAGCTCAACAAAAGAAACTAGTGGGTGTGCATCCAATGGATGCACTCTCTAACATGAAGATTATGGTGCTACTTTGAAGCACAGGTGTGGCAAAGGATAGTATAATTGTCCCTTCTCTCTTTTTCTCTCATTTTTTTCTTTGGGCCTTTTCTCTTCTTTTTTATGGCGTTTCTCTTTTTTTGGGGGGCCTTCTCTTTTTTATGGCTGTCGGTGTCAAAACCGGCGGATCTCGGGTAGGGTGTCCCGAACTGTGCGTCTAAGGCGGATGGTAACAGGAGGCAAGGGACATGATGTTTTACCCAGGTTCGGGCCCTCTTGATGGAGGTAAAACCCTACGTCCTCCTTGATTATTCTTGATAATATGAGTAGTACAAGAGTTGATCTACCACGAGATCGGAGAGGCTAAACCCTAGAAGCTAGCCTATGGTATGATTATATGTTGTCCTATGGACTAAAACCCTCCGGTTTATATAGACACCGTAGGAGGCCAAGGTTACACAAGGCCGGTTACAAAGGAGGAGATATGCATATCCGTATTGTCTAGCTTGCCTTCCACGCCAAGTAGAGTCCCATCCGGACACGGGACGAAGTCTTCAATCTTGTATCTTCATAGTCCAACAGTCTGGCCGAAGGATATAGTCCAGCTGTCCAGAGACCCCCTAATCCAGGACTCCCTCAGTAGCCCCTGAACCAGGCTTCAATGACGATGAGTCCGACGTGCAGTGTTGTCTTCGGCATGGCAAGGCGGGTTCCTCCTCCGAATACACCACGGAAGAGTTTGAATACAAGGATAGTGTCCGACCCTGAAAAATAAGTTCCACATACCACCGTAGAGAGAATAATATTTCCACAAATCTAATCTGCTGACACGTTTTGGCAGCATGACATCACGCCACGTCCCGGTAATTATTTGAACCGTTTTTCTTTAACCAGCCCCGTACACAACGCGAGGCGGTTTCTTGACATGTCTTGTCAAAGCAGAGATCGTGTTCTCCTTATCACGGGATTCTCATCAATACAAACGTGGTTAACCCAACCGTGCCTATTGGTATGACTCTTGGATCTTAGGTAAGTCTCGAACGGCCATGAGGAGGACGCCAGATATTCATCCCCTTCATAAAGGGACAAGGCTTTTTCTTTTTTCCCTCCCGAGCTCAATCAAATCCTTCCCTCGCCTCGAGTTCTAACACCCAAAGCCCAGGTCAGGTGCTTCGGACCTTCAATCATGTACGGATCTAGCCTTCAAGGCCAGTGGATGCCTTCCTCCGTCACGGAGGAGGACGTCAAGAAGTTGAGGGAGGCCAGATATCTGACCGCCGAAATTTCGCATAGGCTCCCCGCCCGAGGGCAGGTCGTCCCTACTCCCGAACCCAATGAGAGCGTTGTGTTCGTCTCCCACTTCCTCCGAAGACTAGGCCTCGCTCTGGATCCCTTTGTTAGGGGTCTTATGTTCTATTACGGGCTGGATTTTCACGATCTGGCCCCAGATTCCCTTCTTCACATCTCGTCATTTATTGTCGTTTGTGAGGCCTTCCTCCGCATTACCCCTCACTTCGGCCTGTGGCTCAAGACCTTCGATGTGAAGCCGAAGATGGTCGAGGGGCAGTATGCAGCATGCGGAGGTGCTCTAATAAGCAAAATTGCTGACGCTCCATGGCCAAAGGGTTCCTTTCCAGAGGTGTCCGATTGTGGCAACGGGAGTGGTTCTATGTCACAGCTTCCCCAAGTGCCAAGTGGGTAGCTGCCCCCACCTTTCGCTCGGGCCCTCCTCCACAACTGATGTCATGGATCAGCAGGGGGCTGAGCTGGGGTCCAGCCAAGGACGTGCCAATACTGCAGAGCCGTATCTGAGATCTCTTCGAGGGAGATTTCAGTCTGGTTATGGTAACACAAGTTATGCTGGTTCATCAAGTCCAGCCTTGCAAACGCCGTCCCCTCCGCATGTGGGAATTCAACCCGGAAGGACCGCACACTATTTAGAATTTCCTCGGCATGACGCACGAGGAGATGTACAAATCGTTCTGCAGACCCCAAATGGAGTGTTTGGACACTACTGAGGACGTGGGCCTGAGCTGCAACCGCCCCGCTGCCCAAGTAAGTAATCCCATGGCCGAACACACTGTCCTTTTATTTATCATGACATCATTCTGAAGAATCACTCTTTGACCAGGAATGGATAACAAAGGCGAAGATGATCTGGTGTTCGGCCCCTTTCCTGAAGGCTTGGACAATCCGGTGCTGGAAAAGATGCTCGAGCCAACACCTTGTCTAGTGCCCTCAAAGGAAGATGAAGGGGGGAATAAAGAGGGCGAAAGCGGGCCTCCATCGCTACCTATTCCAATCGAGGGAATGAGTGCCTCCGTGAGGGAGGATAACCAAGGGGAAGAATCTGACATTCTCTCTCCCCGGGGAAGGAAGAGGACTACCTTTGAAGATCCAGAAACTAAGGTTTCCAAATGGGAGAAGAAATCTCCGCCAGAGGGTCCTGCCTCGGAGGATATTCTTGCCGCACAATGTTTGCGCGGGGATCAGCCCTCTACCAAGTTGTAAGTAATCAAAAGGTACTTAATAGTGAAGATATCCTACCTTACTTCTGAAGAAAATAACCGATGCTTGTAAATTTTAGTCCGGATTGCAGCCCTTCTCGACAGAGTTCATCTTCGGGGGATCTTCTTTCGGAGATGATGGAGAGCGAAACGCCTCCCCCAGACTCCCCAGCTCAAGAAGCGGGCGACCTTGAAGTGTTGTCGCGAAGGTTATCTGCGGATCCAATATCGCCAGAGAATAACCCTTTGGCTGCCCGGCATCCCCAGTATCCGGCTCCCGAGGAGAGCGACAACACGGGTCCGTACTATGTGCGGTCGGACGCGCTGAAGGATCTTCTGGAGAAAGCTGTCATCCCGGAAGCGCATTGTACGCTAATGGGTACGATAATTGAAAGGATTTCATCCGCCGAAAGCGGTTTGCACGAAGCTTCTATGAGTCTTCTGAAAGGCTTTGAGGTACGTAAAATAATGTATGCCTTTTAATAGTACCACATACGTTAGGTATGCCCATGCAGATAGTAGCCCCTGAGACTCTGGTTGTCGTCGAGAACGGCGGCAAACAGAGGATCATAGTCCCAGGTAATAACCAGATCGCCTTTATGTGCAGGTGGTTGAAGCTCTGCTGGCTAGCCGGACTTATGGGTTTGCCGAACTAAAGCGGTAGCTAGATGCGGCAGATGCCGACATCGTGCTTGTCAACAAGCGGCTTGACGAGGCACAGGGTAGGTGATTTTTCTGGTGATTGTCACGTAATAAGAGCAGCATGATGCCAGTATCTTTAATATGTTGTGACTGCAGATGGAGATGCCACCGTGGAGACCCTTCGGGCGGAGCTTGCCCGAGCCAAGGAGCAAGCAAGGAGTAGCAATGCAGCCACTTTAAATGTGGACGGAGAGTTAAGGGCCGAACAGGTCGCGCATTGCGAGAGCAAGGAAAAAATAGCCAAGATGGTTGTAGAGTTAAAAGATGCTGCTAACCGTTACCAGCTTCTTGAAGAAGAAAACCAGGCGAAGGCGACGGACCTGGAAAAGGCCCGGGTGGCTGCCAAGGAAGCCCGCTCCCAAATTAGAGCCACGAAGGAGGAGCTGCATCAAGCTGCAGATATTGTAACCGGGAAGCCCTTTTTGTTGTGGACTAAGTTCGGGGACCCGAAGTATGCACCTCTGGACCGACTATGGAGTTCTGCGGACGCCTACGTGGATTTGGCTGCAAGTGCGGCTGATGCGGCCGAATACTTCAAGGATCACGAAGTGGAAAAACTGTTTTGGTCACAGTTTCATGCTCCAGCCCGCCCGCTGCTATTGAATGAGCAAATGGCCGAGTGGGCCGAGCTCCATAGATTATCCGGACGTGCCATGAGGTCCGTTGTGGATCATCTGTGGTCGAGAGGGCCAAGGCCGAATAGCTACTTTAGCTTAGTGCAAAATTCCTTGGTGTTGTGCCACACATCGATGCTATAAAGAGGTCGGCGTGCATAGAAGGCTCGCGGATGACCCTTGCCCGTGTCAAAACATACTGGGCGGAGATGGATGCCACTACTGTTGCGGCACAGGGTTCGGCCATAGGCCGAGTGGCTGCTGAGGACTACTTTGAAGAGGTTCTTGAAGGCGCTCGTTCGATAGAGGCTCGGTGCTCTAAGAATATTATGTTTGAGTGACATGTATTCCCATTGTAAAAACATTGTTTTATTGAATTTATCAAGGCTGTATTTATACTTTTGCCCAAAAGTGCTATGATGCCTCTTGTGCGGCCGTTTATGTATATATGTATATAACCTGAAAGATAGCAGTCGTCGGCTTCAGCCCCCACACATATAATGCGGGGTGTTCGCAGAAGACGCATGTTCACACTTGATCCAACGTCTTGGTCCATTAAGGAGGTGATAGCGCAGCGAACTAGGCAACCAGACTATAATGCTTTAACACTTCCACTTAGCCAAAGGAGTTTGACAGTGGGGCTACTATATAGCCCCTGGTGGCTCTGTGCTCATCCGGATTCGGGGCACGTACATGCCTGGCCGGGAAACGGCCCTTCGTTAAGGCGGAGGAATCCCGAAGATTCTGCTAGGTCATCGAGTGGTTGACCAGTCTCACGCTATATCATGACAGTCAGTTTTCAGCTTTCTCTACTAAGGTGCTCGTCCGGATGAACCAGGGCACAATCGCAGTAGTTCTCCTGGTGCTGCCTTAGCCGATAGAGCGGAACGTAAGGCAGCAAAACATAGGAGTCGGGCAAACCCAACATTTGACCAAAGACATGATTCGGAGCTGATGCATATAAGGCCAAACTCGCGACGCCGAACACTCCCTAAGGTATTCGGTCTTTATGATGTAAACTGGGCCTAAATAGTGTCCTTTGTAATAAGCCCCTGGTGTCCAGGTACATGCAATATTCTGACGTGGCCACATGCCAATATGTCAGCATCCTTCTCAATTGTACTGAGAATCCGAGGGAGGTGTATCAACAAGAGACAGTAAAAAAGGTTTACACAGGGTCTTAATCTAAAAAGAATCCTTGGAGCGGGTCCCTGCTGCACGTCTGCGCCTGTGTCTCCGTTGTGCCATGTCCTGGACGGGTGTAGCATGATGGTCATCTATAAAAGAGAGGAACTTAGTTGAAAAGTTGTCGTGCAAAAAGGTAGGTTATACTAAATAAACTATATACAGTTCAAGATTAGTAAAGTTGAGCCTAATTGCCACTTGTTTGTGCGCGTTGATCCCCTTGTATTGTAATAGGGGTATAGCCATCAAAACCTGTATCAAGTACATATAGCTGCGCCAGACTCGTCTAACCACGTCCGTGGTCTTAACGACCTGGCAGATGCATTAGTTGGTGACGTCGTTTAGTGTGCGGCTGCCAAGGCAGCCGCACAGTCTTTCGCGTGCAAGGAGCGCTCAATATTTCCATTTACTGTAATGATGCCACATGGACCGGGCATCTTAAGCATGAGAGAAGCGTAATGTGGTATTGCGTTAAAGTGAGCGAAAGCTTCGCGTCCGAGTAGTGCTTGATAGCCACTTTGGAACGGAGTGATATGGAACATTAAATTTTCGCCGCGGAAGTTATCGGGAAAGCCGAATATAACCTCTAGTAGTAGGGAGCCCGTGCAATGGGCCTCTGGGCCTGGCGTTACTCCTTTAAAGGTAGTATTGCTGCGGCTAATTTTTGTTGGGTCTATCCCCATTTTGCGGACTGTGTCCTGATATATCAGGTTTAGACTGCTGCCGCCGTCCATCAGGACTCGTGTGAAGTGGTATCTGTCAGTTATTGGGTCTAATACCAAGGCAGCCCGTCCTGCACGCTGGATACTTGCCGAGTAATACCGATGGTCGAAGTGATCGGTTGGGACGACCAGTGGCAGAACTCCACGGTGATAGGCCCTGGGGCATGTGTCTCTAGGAGTGCCACTTTGTTTCTCCCCTTTGTCACGTGTAACACGTTTACTGTTTTGACTTCTGGCGGGAATTTCTTCTGTTCCCCAGTGCTTTGCTTGCGAGGCTCGTCCTCGTCTTCGCTTGGTGTATCCTGCCCCTTATGTTCGGCGTTAAGCTTGCCGGACTGCTTCAAGACCCAACATTCTCTATGAGTATGATTTGCAGGTTTATCGGGGGTGCTATGGATCTGACATATTTGGTCCAGAATCTTGTTTAGGCTGGACAGTTCGTCTCTGTTGCCTTTGGAGAGCAGCTTTTGCTGATCTGGCGTTTACCGTCGTGCTCTTCGGGCTATCTTCTTTATTTCGGCGCTTGTTTTTGCTGCGTCGTGATTTCCCGTTTCCGTCCCTGACTTCGGATGTACTTGGGTCGCTGGTGCTGCATCGGGCTAACCAGCTGTCCTCGCCCGCGCAAAAGCGGGTCATGAGGCTTGTTAATGCTGCCATTGTTCTCGGCTTTTCTTGGCCGAGGTGTCTGGCAAGCCATTCGTCTCGAACGCTGTGCTTGAAAGCTGCTAAGGCTTCGGCGTCCGGACAGTCGACTATTTGGTTCTTTTTAGTGAGGAACCTGTTCCAAAGCTTTCGGGCTGACTCTCCGGGCTGTTGAGTTATATGACTTAAATCGTCTGCATCCGGTGGTCGGACATAGGTCCCTTGAAAATTTGCCCGAAAGGCGTCTTCGAGCTCTTCCCAGCTTCCAATGGAGTTTTCGGGGAGGCTTTTAAGCCAGTGCCGAGCTGGCCCTTTGAGCTTGAGGGGTAAGTACTTGATGGCGTGGAGATCGTCTCCTCGAGCCATATGGATATGGAGGATGTAGTCCTCAATCCAGACCCCAGGGTCTGTCGTTCCGTCGTACGCCTCTATGTTTACGGGTTTGAATCCCTCTGGAAATTCATGGTCCAGCACCTCATCGGTGAAACATAGGGGGTGTGCGGCACCCCTGTATTTGGGTGTACCGTGGTGTTGGGATGTTTGTTGTGTTGCATTGCATGCTGGAGCGCGCTTGCGTGGCCCGTAGATGGATCTGGTTGCGCCGTCCTTTTGATGCGAGCCCTCACGTGGATCGCGTACTGGCTTATGTGCGGCGTCGTTTGCCGCTCTATGTTAGCCACGAGGTCGTCTATCCCACCGGATGGCCGTTTTGTTTTTTGGTTGCAGGGGATCTAAGGCCTCCTCATCGAATTCAGGTAGCAACTTTCGCTTCGGGTAGCTCTTGGTGTAGCGATTACCGCCGTACTTCGCTGCAGTGTTGAGTACTTCACTCCATTTGATTCTGAGTGTGTCTTGTGCAGCCCTGAGCCTTTGCTTCTGCTTTTTCAGACTCCTCGCAGTGGCAACAAGCCTTTGATGGGCATTCTGTTGCTCCAGGTGCCTGTCCGGTGTGATGTCGTCCAGACTATTATCTTCGACGGAGTCAGGTTGTTCGGTTTGATTCTCCGTGTTGCCGTGGTCTGGCGATGGTTCACCCTGCTCTATCGCTGGGTCTATATGATCGCTGTTTCTGCTGAGGCGGGATTTGGAGCGGCGCTTACGCCGCCGCTTTGACTGCTTCTCCAGGGAACAACCCTTCGCTGCGTCCTTCCGTTCCTCATCATCGTTTTCTTTGGGTGTGTCCACCATGTATACATCATATGATGAAGTGGGCGTCTAGTGCCCTGTGGGCAGTGGTTCCTGTTCGTCTCCTACATCGTCGTCCATACTGTCGATGTCTTCGGAATCGAAGTCGAGCATGTCCGTCAAATCGTCGGTAGTGGCTACTAAGTGGGTGGTGGGTGGATAGCGAATTTCTTTGTCATCCGCATCCCAATCCTGCCAAACATAGTTCGGCCAGGACTCTCCTGACAGGGAGAGAGACCTTAATGAGCTCAGTATGTCGCCAAAGGGCGAGTGCTGAAAGATATCCGTGGAGGTGAACTCCGTGATCGGCGCCCAGTCAGATCCGATAGGCACGGGCGCAGGCGGTTCGGAGTCCGTGGCCGGGGAAGCATCCCGCAGTTTGGCACCATGGCTCTTGTGAAGGGTAAGGTCGATACTCAGCTCGATCGCCGGTGAAAATGCGGCCTCCGTGGCGGGGTCTATCCACCCGTCCCTAGATGGTGCAATTGGCTCCGAATTGAGGGTCGGAGCGGTCGCCGGTGCGATCCCTGAACATTGTCCGATGGTAGAGCTAAATCATGCTCATCGTGACCGTGCGGCGCACTCGGCAAGGGCTCAAATTCATCGAAGATCAAGTCTCCGTGGATGTCGGTTGTGTAGTTTAAGTTTCCAAATCTGACCTGATAGCCAGGGGCGTAGCTCTCGATCTGCTCAAGATGGCCAAGCGAGTTGGCCCGCGGTGCGGAGCCGCCGAATATAGAGATCTGTCCAGGGAGAAAAGTCTCACCCTGGACTGCATCGCTATCGATGATTGAAGGAGCCATCAAGCCTAATGATGACGACACAGAGGAACTCTCAATGAAAGCACCAATGTCGGTGTCAAAACCGGCGGATCTCGGGTAGGGGGTCCCGAATTGTGCGTCTAAGGCGGATGGTAACAAGAGGCAGGGGACACGATGTTTTACCCAGGTTCGGGCCCTCTTGATGGAGGTAAAACCCTACGTCCTCCTTGATTATTCTTGATAATATGAGTAGTACAAGAGTTGATCTACCACGAGATCGGAGAGGCTAAACCCTATAAGCTAGCCTATGGTATGATTATATGTTGTCCTATGGACTAAAATCCTCCGATTTATATAGACACCGGAGGAGGCTAGGGTTACACAAAGTCGGTTACAAAGGAGGAGATATGCATATCCGTATTTCCTAGCTTGCCTTCCACGCCAAGTAGAGTCCCATCCGGACACGGGACGAAGTCTTCAATCCCGTATCTTCATAGTCCAACAGTCCGGCCGAAGGATATAGTCCGGCTGTCCGGAGACCCCCTAATCTAGGACTCCCTCAATGGCCTTTCTCTTTTTTTATTCCTCACTTGGGACAATGCTCTAAAAAATGATGATCATCACACTTCTATTTATTTACAACTCAATTATTACAACTCGATACTAGAACAAAAGATGACTCTATATGAATGCCTCCGCCGGTGCACCGGGATATGCAATGGACCAAGAGTGACATGCATGAAAGAATTATGAACGGTGGCTTTGCCACAAATACTATGTCAACTACATGATCATGCTAAGCAATATGACAATGATGAATGTGTCATGATGAACGGAATGATGGAAATTTGCATGGCAATATATCTCGGAATGGCTATGAAAATGCCATAATAGTTAGGTATGGTGGCTGTTTTGAGGAAGATATAAGGAGGTTTATGTGTGAAAGAGCATATCATATCATGGGGTTTGGATGCACCGGCGAAGTTTGCGCCAACTCTCAATGTAAGAAAGGGCAACACACGGTACCGAAGGGGCTAGCAAGGATGGAAGTGTGAGAGTGCGTATAATCCATGGACTCAACATTAGTCATAAAGAACTCACATACTTATTGCAAAAATCTACATGTCATCAAAAACCTCGGTACTACGCGCATGCTCCTAGGGGGGTAGATTGGTAGGAAAAGACCATCGCTCGTCCCCGACCGCCACTCATAAGGAAGACAATCAAATAACACCTCATGTTTCAAATTTGTTGCATAATGTTTACCATAAGTGCATGCTATGGGACTTGCAAACTTCAACACAAGCATTCCTCAATTTCACATCTACTCAACTAGCATGACTTTGATATTATTACCTCCATATCTCAAAACAATCATCAAGTATCAAACTTCTCTTAGTATTCAAAACACTCTTAAGAAAATTTTACTAACTTTGAATACCTAGCATATTAGGATTTTAAGCAAATTACCATGCTAATAAGACTCTAAAAATAATCTAAGGGAAGCATGAGAGATCAATAGTTTCTATAAAACAAATCCACCACCGTGCTCTAAAAGATATAAGTGAGGTACTAGAGCAAAACTTTCTTGGGGATGCCTTCCGGGGCATCCCCAAGCTTTGGATTTTAGGTGTCCTTAGATTATCTTGGGGGTTCCATGGGCATCCCCAAGCTTAGGCTCTTGCCACCCCTTGTTCCATAATCCATCAAATCTTTACCCAAAACTTGAAAACTTCACAACACAAAACATAAAGTAGAAAATCTCGTGAGCTCCGTTAGCGAAAGAAAACAAAAGACCACTTCAAGGTACTGTAATGAACTCATTATTTATTTATATTGGTGTTAAACCTACTGTATTCCAACTTCTCTATGGTTTATAAACTATTTTACTAGCCATAGATTCATCAAAATAAGCAAACAACACACGAAAAACAGAATCTGTCAAAAACAGAACAGTCTGTAGTAATCTGTAGCTAGCGCAAGATCTGGAACCCCAAAAATTCGAAAATAAATTTATGGACGTGAGGAATTTGTCTATTAATCGTCTTCAAAAATAATTAACTAAATATCACTCTCCAAATAAAAATGACAGCAGTTCTTGTGAGCGCTAAAGTTTCTGTTTTTTACGGCAAGTTCAACAAGACTTTCCCCAAGTCTTCCCAATGGTTCTACTTGGCACACACACTAATTAAACACAGAAAACACAACCTAAACAGAGGCTAGATAAATTATTTATTACTAAACAGGAGCAAAAAGCAAGGAATGAAAATAAAATTGGGTTGCCTCCCAACAAGCGCTATCATTTAACGCCCCTAGCTAGGCCTAGCAAGCAAGAATAGATCTAGGTATTGCCATCTTTGGTAGGCAATCCATAAGTGGCTCTCATAATAGATTCATAAGGTAATTTAATTTTCTTTCTAGGAAAGTGTTCCATGCCTTTCCCTAATGGAAATTGGAATCTAATATTTCCTTCCTTCATATCAATAATTGCACCAATCGTTCTAAGGAAAGGTCTACCAAGAATAATAGGACATGAAGGATTGCAATCTATGTCAAGAACAAGAAAATCTACGGGCACATAATTCCTATTTGCAATAATAAGAACATCATTAATTCTTCCCATAGGTTTCTTAATAGTGGAATCCTCAAGGTGCAAGTTTAGAGAGCAATCATCAAAATCACGGAAACCTAACAAATCATACAAAGTCTTTGGAATCGTGGAAACACTAGCACCCAAATCACATAAAGCATAGAATTCATGATCTTTAATTTTAATTTTAATAGTTGGTTCCCACTCATCATAAAGCTTTCAAGGGATAGAAACTTCCAATTCAAGTTTTTCTTCATAAGATTGCATCAAGGCATCAACGATATGTTTAGTAAATGCTTTATTTTGACTATAGGCGTGAGGAGAATTTAGCACGGATTGCAACAAGGAAATACAATCAATCAAAGAGCAATTTTCATAGTTAAATTCCTTGAAATCCATAATAGTGGGTTCATTGCTATTTAAAGTTTTGACCTCTTTAATCCCACCTTTACCAATTTTTGCATCAAGATCTAAAAACTCCAAATTTTTGGAACACCTTCTAGGTAAAGGTGGCTCATCTTCAGTCCCATCATTATCAAGATTCATATTGCAAAACAAAGATTTAATAGGAGACACATCAATCACTTTTAGATCTTCATCTTTATTATCATGAAAAATAGAAGAACATGCTTTCACAAAGTAATCTTTCTTAGCACGCATCCTAGCGATTCTTCCTTTGCACTCATCAATGGAAATTCTCATGGCTTTGAGAGACTCATTGATATCATGCTTAGGTGGAATATATCTAAGTTTCAAAGAATCAACATCAAGAGAAATTATATCAACGTTCCTAGCCAATTCATCAACCTTAAGCAATTTTTCTTCAAGCAAAGCATTGAAATTCTTTTGTGAATTCATAAACTCCTTAACACTAGTCTCAAATTCAGAGGGCATCTTATTAAAATTTCCATAAGAATTGTTGTAGGAATTACCATAAATGTTAGAGGAATTACTAGGAAACGGCCTAGAATTAAAATTACCTCTATACACATTATTACCAAAATTGTTCCTACCAACAAAATTCACATCCATAGATTCATATTATTCTCAATCAAGGTAGACAAAGGCACATCATTGCGGTGCGCGTGCTGGCGATTGTGGATTGAGGATTGTGGTTGAGACGCGATGAATGACTCTGCGTGATTTGCAGCTGTGGCACCACACCAACGGCAGCGAGTTAAGATGAGAAACCGGCTGTGGTGCGCGTGCCGGCGAGGGTGTGATGAGACCCACAGGCGATGGTACGAGTGGCGACTTGGCACATATTTGGTTGTTGCCTGCTGAAGAGCAGGTGGATGAGCAGCCAACGGACATGGTTGTTGCGGCCAGAGCTTCTGATGCTAGGTAGAGTAAGTAGAGAAGAGGAGAAGCGAATGTTGGATATGTCAGTTTCATTACTTGTAGAGTAGCATAGCACCATATATAGTCATAGTCTAGGTTTGGATTCGAACCAGCTACAGGAGCACGTCTCTCTTTTTTCTAAAACTCAACAACGTCTCTTTACTGGTACACTAGCTTGTTCTGTACGCCTTCTCAAGTCTTTGATTTCTCCACCTGACATCTGGGACCCACCAGAAGGGCCTCTGTATTTCGCAAAAAAATGTGCCCCCCGTTGACAGGTCGGACCCACCAGCTATCTGCGCACGCAAGGAAGTGCCTCCTTATTATGCAGAAAAAAATAAATACTCCCCCTGTCAGCTGGAACCCAGCATCGTGGGAGGTTGACTTGTGGGCCTACCAAGTTGACAGGGACGAAGGGCTTTGTCAACTTAGTCAATATGAACGATTCTAGCTCCAGTTACAGTACGATGTTCATCCAATGGAAGTAGTGCTTCTTCAACCTCTGGTCTTCTTGCTCCAGCCGCCCAAACCAGCGCCAGTCGTGCCGCGTGCTCCTGCCTCCCATGGCTGAATGTGATGCCGTGGAGGACTCACTGCCCCCTACTACTCCCACCGCTGGCTAGGGCATCCGCAGCCAAACCAGTGAACCCCCATACTCCTCTCCGCGTGGGCATCCACTGCCGCGTCTTCGCCGGCTCCGCGTCGTCCCCTTCCTAGGCCTCGCCGTCGTCCACCGCCTTGGTGCTCTCTGCGCGGCGTGGTCAATGTGGTCAACGACCGACTTCCATCGGAAGAGTACTATACGTGGAGAGGCTGACAGCTGGGTCCACGGCTGCAGCTGGGTCCATGGCCACAACCCGGTTTTTTTGTGATTTGCCAAGTAAGTCGCTTTGTTAGGCCTGTTGGGCTGCAAATCTTTCAAGACGAGGAGAGCTTCATTCGGCTGGCCGAGAAATGGCCTATCACTAATGAGAAATGGGGTGTACAATTTTAAAACACATCAAACTGGCAATTAGTTTCAAATTTCTTTTTTTCATTTCGAGATTTTAAATTGCATTGATTTTTATGCGTGGACAAATTGTTGGATTTTATATTGATATATATTTATTTTTAAAATCAGTTTGAATGTGACTCGAAATTTCGTGATTAAAAATAGTTCGGACCGCACCGAAATATGCAAAATTTCGTATAAATTTTTAACTGTGGCCACAATATGGGCTTTAATGCTCACAAAAAGAATATGGGCTCCAAAAAAACCTTAAGAATTAGCAAATGGGCTGTAAATTATTAGAAATAATGGCAGATGGGCTATATGATGTTTTTCACAGATTTGAAGCTTTCCTAAAAAAAGGTTAACGCACAAGCAGTGACTGTTGGATGTCCATCCAACGGCCGTCGTGCTTCTTCAATCTCTGCTCTTCCTGCTCCAGCCGCTCAAACAAGCGCCGGCGGGACTGCCTACTCTCTCCCCGCGGCCGGCTGTGCTGCCGCACAAGCCTCATCGATGACCCATAAGTATAGGGGATCTATCGTAGTCCTTTCGATCAGTAAGAGTGTCGAACCCAACAAGGAGCAGAAGGAAATGATAAGCGGTTTCCAGCAACGTATTCTCTGCAAGTACTGAAATAAGTGGTAACAGATAGTTTTGTGATAAGATAATTTGTAACGAGCAACAAGTAACAAAAGTAAATAATGTGCAGCAAGGTGTCCCAATCCTTTTTGTAGCAAAGGACAAGCCCGGAAAAACTCTTATATAGAGAAAAGCGCTCCCGAGGACACATGGGAATATCGTCAAGCTAGTTTTTATCACGTTCATAAAATTCGCGTTCGGTACTTTGATAATCCGATATGTGGGTGGACTGGTGCTTGGGTATTGTCCTTACTTGGACAAGCATCCCAATTATGATTAACCTCTATTGTAAGCGTCCACAACTACAACAAAAGTATTAAGGTAAACCTAACCATAGCATGAAACATATGGATCCAAATCAGCCCCTTACGAAGCAACGCATAAACTAGGGTTTAAGCTTTTGTCACTCTAGCAACCCATCATCTACTTATTACTCCCCAATGCCTTCCTATAGGCCCAAACAATGGTGAAGTGTCATGTAGTCGATGTTCACATGACACCACTAGAGGGATGACAACATACATCTCATCAAAATATCGAACGAAGACCAAATTCACATGACTACTAATAGCAAGACTTCTCCCATGTCCTCAGGAACAAACGTAACTACTCACAAAGCATATTCATGTTCATAATCAGAGGGGTATTAATATGCATATAGGATCTGATCATATGATCTTCCACCAAATAAACCAACTAGCATCAACTACAAGGAGTAATTAATACTACTAGCAACCCACAGGTACCAATCCCGGACTTGGAGACAAGAATTGGATACAAGAGATGAACTAGGGTTTTGAGAGGATTTGGTGCTGGTGAAGATGTTGATGGAGATTGCCCTCTCCCGATGAGAGGAGCGTTGGTGGGGATGATGGCGATGATTTCCCCTCCCGGAGGGAAGTTTCCCCGGCAGAACAGCTCCGCCAGAGCCCTAGATTTGTTCCGCCAAGGTTCCACCTCGTGGCCCCCCTCGTGGGCAGGGTGTGGCCGCCTTGGTGAACTTCTTGCGCTCAATATTTATTATATATTCTGAAATTGACTTCCATGAAGTTTCAGGACTTTTGGAGCTGTGCAGAATAGGTCTCTAATATTTTCTCCTTTTCCAGCCCAGAATCCCAGCTATCGGCATTCTCCCTCTTTATGTAAACCTTGTAAAATAAGAGAGAATAGGCATAAGTATTGTGGCATAATGTGTAATAACAGCCCATAATGCAATAAATATCGATATAAAAGCATGATGCAAAATGGACGTTTCAACTCCCCCTAGCTTAGACCTCGCTTGTCCTCAAGCGAAAGCCAAAATCAAAAAATATGTCCACATGTTTAGAGATAGAGGTGTCGATAAAAATAAAATACGGACATGAGGGCATCATGATCATTCTTAGAACATCAACTTTTATAATTCTCGTCATATGATTTCTTATGCTAGAGTAATAATTCAATCACAATTTCAAGTATGAATCGTAAACTTCATTGACAACTAACAAACTATAATGTCAGTCATTGGAGCAATTGCAATTTATCATAACATAGGAAAGAGTCAATATATAAGAGCTTTTCAGCAAGTCCACATACTCAACTATCATATAGTCTTTCACAATTGCTGACACTCACGCAATACTTATGGGTATGGAGTTTTAATCGGACACAGAGAAAGATAGGGGCTTATAGTTTTGCCTCCCAACATTTTACCTCAAGGGTAATGTCAACAATAATAATTCATGAAAACTCACATCCAATTAGCCATATATACCAGGATCTTTCCAACATACTGTGCTTGCCAAAGGATAAAATGTAAAAAGGAAGGGTGAAGATCACCATGACTCTTATGCAAGGTAGGAGATAAAAGTAAAAGATAGGCCCTTCGCAGAGGGAAGCAGAGGTTGTCATGTGCTTTTATGGTTGGATGCACAAAATCTTAATGCGAAAGAACGTCACTTTATATTGCCAGTTCTGATATGGACCTTTATTATGCAGTATGTCGCTTTTATTTCTTCCATATCACACGATCGTATAAAGTTTATTTTCTCCCACACTAATAAGTCATACATATTTAAAGAACAATTTTTATTGCTTTGCATCGATGACAACTTACTTGGAGGATCTTACTCAATCCATAGGTACGTATGGTGGACTCTCAGGGCAAAACTGGTTTAAGGGTATTTGGAAGCACAAGTAGTATCTCTACTTGGTGCGATGAATTTTGCTAGAATGAGAGGGAAAGGCAAGTTCAACCATGTTGGATGATCCATGACAATATAATTTATCTCAGATGTAAGAAAACATAACCCATTACATTGTCTTCCTTGTCCAACATCAAGTCTTTAGCATGTCATATTTTAATGAGTGCTCACAATCATAAAAGATGTCCAAGATAGTATATCTATATGTGAATACCTCTCTTTCTTTATTACTTCCTATTAATTGCAACGATGACCAAAACTATGCTTGTCAACTCTCAACAACTTTTATTCATCATACTTTTTTTCTAGGTGAGCTCATTACTCTCCATAAAGATCCATATGATCCCTTTGTTTCTTTTTATTTCTTTCTCTTTTCTTTTATTCACTTAGGATCGTGGCAAAATAATCAAGCCCTTGACTCAACACTAATCTTTATTATATAGCTTACGGACTCGATTACATACAGGAATCATAAAGCAAAATTCACAACTAGATCATACTAAGAACTTTTATTCTACTAGATCAAGATATTACCAAAAGGATCGAACTAAGGAAACGGTAAAGATAAAAGTGATGGTGATACGATACCGGGGCACTCTCCAAGCTTGGCAGTTTCCAAGGGAGTGCCCATACCCATGTGATTATGTCTCCTTTGTTGGTGAAGAAGATGGTGGTTTTGTTGATGGCGTAGGCTTCTTCCTTAATTTGCGCTTGAGGACAAAATTTTGGTCCCTTAGGTCCTCGATCTCCTGCTCCAGGCTCCGTATCTTTTTGCATAGTTCCTATTTGTTTTCCTGCAAGAGGCGAAAAGGGATAAACTTGATCTTAGGTTTCTTTACTATATCAGGGAGGCTTGACTTTTTGAACTCCACATGCATGTCCCCAGGTTGAGTTAGTGGGACTTCATATTCATCTCAGCTCGTCTCCTCCTTTCCCTTAGGTTCATAGTCCTCTTCTTCTTCCGTAGTCCAACCACAATGCTCCACATCTCCATAGACTTTAGGATCTGCAAGGTAATCAGCCACATAGCTCTCTCCTTCTGAATCCTGGGATAACATGTTGCTCAAATCTACAGCAGGATAGCTCGAAAGAAAGATAGGAGATATTTGCATGATACGAAGGTCAAAACCTTCGGGAGGTTATATAATGATTTTTTACCGACCAAAATACATAACGTGTAAGAAAACGGAGTCCGAAAAGCGCACGAGGTGCCCACGGGGTAGGGGGCGCGCCCAGGAGGGTAGGGCGCGCCCTCCACCCTCGTGGAGGCCTCGTGTCCTTCCCAGACTGCTACTTATTTTTATATTTTTCTAAATATTCCAAAACGGAGAAATATTGCCTTAAAAACTGCTTTGGAGTCGGTTTACTTACTGTACCACATACCTATTCCTTTTCGGAGTCTGAAATGTTCCGGAAAGTGTCCCTTATGTATTCCTCCGGGGTTACGATTTCAATAACATTGGTTTCAACATTTATGGGATTACCTGAGATATAATGTTTGATTCTTTGACCATTCACCACCTTCGGATTTGTGCCTTCAAAGTTGTTGATTTTTATGGCACCGGAACGATAGACCTCCTCGATAACATAAGGACCTTCCCATTTAGAGAGAAGTTTTCCTGCAAAAAATTTTAAACAAGAGTTGTGTAGCAATACATAATCACCTACATTAAACTCACGCTTTTGTATTCTTTTGTCATGCCATCTTTTAACTTTTTCTTTAAACAGCTTGGCATTTTCATATGCTTGGGTTCTCCATTCATCGAGTGAGCTAATATCAAATAACCTCTTCTCACCGGCAAGTTTGAAATCATAATTGAGTTCTTTAATGGCCCAATATGCCTTATGCTCTAGTTCGAGAGGTAAGTGACATGCTTTTCCAGAAACCATTTTATACGGAGACATACCCATAGGATTTTGATATGCAGTTCTATAGGCCCATAATGCATCATCAAGTTTCTTGGACCAATTCTTTCTAGATCTATTAACAGTCTATTGCAAAATTAATTTGAATTCTCTATTACTCAATTCTACTTGACCACTAGACTGAGGGTGATAAGGAGATGCAATTCTATGATTAACATCATACTTAGCAAGCATTTTAGGAAAAGCACCATGAATAAAATGTGAACCACCATGAGTCATTAAATATCTAGGGACTCCAAATCTTGGAAAAAGAACTTCTTTAAGCATTTTAATAGAAGTGTTATGATCAGCACTACTAGTTGGAATAGCTTCTACCCACTTAGTAACGTAATCAACAGCAACTAAAATATGTGTATACCCATTAGAGGAAGGGAAAGGTCCCATATAATCAAAACCCCAAACATCAAATGGTTCAATAACAAGTGAATAATTCATAGGCATTTCTTGATGTCTACTAATATTACCAATTCTTTGTCATTCATCACAAGATAAGACAAACTTACGGGCATCTTTGAAGAGAGTAGGCCAATAAAAACCAGATTGCAACACCTTATGTGCAGTTCTATCTCCAGCATGGTGTCCACCATAAGCTTCAGAGTGACACTTGCATAGAATCTATTCCTGTTCATGCTCAGGTACACAATGCCTAATAACACCATCTACTCCTTTATTGTAACATCCTAAATTTTCAATTTGGAATGTTATACATAGATCATCCATGCATGTCATGTTTTATTGCTTTTCCGTTCCGTTATCCTCGAAATCCTAAGCAGCTCAAGGACCCTCGGAGAGAGTTGGGGATTTCCTGGTCTTCATATTTGATTCTTTTATCAAATAATGAAAAGAGGATTTGATTTTAATTATTTCTCTCCGAAAAATATTTCACATTAAAAATTAAAGAGAGGAGATAATATGACTTCTCCAAAATAAAGGAAATACTGGAGGAAAAATATTAAAATCATTAAATTGATTTTTATTGGATTTTATTCGGATTTTATTTGCATTAGAAAAATTGCATGTTTTTCAAAATTGCATTTTAGGGCCAAGAAAATGTTCATCTTGTTCTAAATATTTTATTTAGACGGTGAAAAATTGTTTTGGCATTTTTAGGTTTTTATTTATTTTTTTTCTAGGATTTTTTTTCGGTCGGCGAATTTTTTTTTAAAAAAAAGAGGTTCCGCGCCGACTGGGCCTAAGGCCCAGCCGCGCCAGGCTGCCGCCGCCGCCTCCTGCGCGCGCGCGCGCCGCCGCCGCCGCAGCCACTCGGACCGGAGTCCGAGTTGGACTCCGCCTCCGCCGCGCCTTGCCCCCTCCTCCAAGTCACCGCCCCCGCCCCTTTATATACGCCACCACCCCCGCCCCAACACCACCACCACCGCCGCCAACCCTGCCGCCCGCAGCCGCCGCCGCTCGCCGCCGCCGCCAAGCACCGCCGCCCTCGCGAGCCGCTGCCCCGCCTCGCCGGAGCCCTCTCGCCGGAGGTAGCCACCGCGCCCCGCCACCGGTTTTTTTTATAAAAACCGTTTAGATTTTTTGAAAACCCAAGATCATTTTTTTTCGGATTCACCGGTTTTTCTCGGTTCTTCCAGTTAGCGGACGTTCGTCCGTATGTTCGTTTTAACGAACGGTTTTCGCCCGTTAGTTACAGCTAACGAACGCTCGTTCGTTAGTCTGTTCATGAGTTTTCTTTTATCGAATTTATTCCGTGATTTTTCTGATCATGATTTCTAATCCGATCTTAGTTTTTGTTTATCTTTTCGCTCGTTTAACGGAATCAGGCGATTCAAGCGCCTGGAGTTTCTTCTCGAAACCCTCTTTCCGTTTAACTAACTCAAACAAGTTTTGCTACTGTAAAATTTGACCTAGTTTCAGATTAGTAAACGAAGCTTCTTTCTTTTGCCTTTGAGTTTCGTTGCTCTGTTTGTTTTGATTCTTTCTGTGAACCGGAGTTCTTAATTTGAACTTTCTGGTCCACCTCTCTTATTGGAGTTTTGCTTGTGCATCGTTGCTTCTTACTTATGTATGATATTGTTTGCTTGCGCTAGAATTCCCGGAGTGCGAAGCGTGTTACTACGAGTCTCTAGGATTCGCGGATCGTCAGCAAGGCAAGTAACACTTTGATCATATCCCATTATTACCCAGTTTTTATGCATTAGTTCCAATCCTCAAACATTGCATGATTAGGATGTCATTAACTTGTGGGTTGGGAAGTAGTTGCTGAGGTAGAACCTATTGCCCTGTTATATTCAAACCCTTGGGAGTTACTTCTACGTATTGCTTATTGCTATGCTATGCTCGTAGACGTGGTTTGGGTTTGAGTGAAATTCATGTCAGATGTGAGATTGTTAATTAATGGTTCAACTTAAGGTGGCAACTTAATCAAACAACTGGGTGGATTGAGGCACCTGGGGAACCCAGTGTTGTCTGTTTTTTTGGAAATCCCGGGGTACCCGTGTGATCTTCCTATGGACCGCCACCCAGGCTCAAAGGGAACTGAGATGATTCATGCTAGAAACTTCCGTGTGCAGCCACAAGCTATTATGGGCTCTAGCATAGTTGAGTAAGTTACGTGAAGCTCTTGAAGAGGTAGATCAGCAGGTAGTGGGTTTTGTAGGTTTGGTATGGTCTACCCGGAGTAGAGAGTTAACGTTTCTGAAAGACTGTGTCTCGGTCATCCGTTTCTCAAACACCATGTAGTGCGAGAAATCCAACGGAGGCGATCGAGTCTTGTGGGGAAAAGTGCGCAAACCTCTGCAGAGTGTACAATCTAATCATGGTTAGCCGTGTCCCCGGTTATGGACAATTCTTGAGTATCTAGTACTTGGGTTATCACATGTATCTCACCATGCTTAATTAATACTGTTGGGATGTTAATTCACTTTAATTGGGATTGAGTTGGGGATACCTTCTCAATGATGTTTCAACCACCATGATAGTAAAATTAAAATCTATTCCGTTGTTGTAGGGAAAAATTGGCTTTTCGCAAAACTACAACCATACAGCTTTCCACCAGCCATATATGCATGTAGTGATAGCATTATTCTGTTTCTGCTCTACTGTGTTATATTGCCAGCATATTCCATGTGCTGACCCGTTTTCGGGCTGCAACGTATTATGTTGCAGACTTTTCAGACGAGGAGTAAGGTTCGTTAGGTCGTTGCCGTGCAGCTCAGCTATGCCGTTGGAGTTGATGGACTCACCTTATCTTCCAAGCCTTCCGCTGTTATCGCATTAGATGGCCTTAAGCCATATTATTGTAATAAGTTCTCTTTGGAGACATTCGATGTAATAGTGTGTGATTGCTACTCTGTTATAAATCCTTCGAGTACTGTGTGTGTCAGCATTACCGATCCAGGGATGACACTGAAGCACAGAGACTTGACCATCTGAGGTCGGGTCGCTACAAGATGGTATCAGAGCACACGCTGAGTGTAGGACACGACCACTAAGATAAACCCTAGGTCACACTTCTCTTCTCATTTCTGACTCCTCTCCATTTTCTACTCTTTAGGATGACGGAGATGAAGAACAAGTTTGCACAACCGGATGAAGACACACCTTTTGGACGCCACTTGAAGGAAGTCACTAGGTACTTGAACATTGGAATACCAAGCTTCACCGGGACGTACAACGCCACTTTACCTGAAGAGGAGCGCTGGATGATTCAAGTACAAGTTCCAGGAAGGACGTTCTCGCCAACTTCTAAACCCATAGAATTTTCCTTCGACGCACCAACCTGGAGTTTAGGAAAGAGTATGGCAGCTCACATCACCATGGGACGCATTGGAGAAGTTTACAACAGGGAGCTTAAGGACACTATTTACCAAATATGTGGGCGCCGAGACGAGCAATGGGAAGTAATCAGCACTAAGAAGGATAGATCCATTGCAGCTTTCATCCAGGAGTTAAACCAGCACATTCGACGTCAGGAGAACCAGATGTGTGCGGACATGATGGACTTGAAGAAGGCGAAGACTAGGATCATCGAGCTGGAGGAAGAACTCAAGTTTACCCGCGATGGATATGAGGAGGAAATCAAGACCCTACTGGAGAAGAATGACGACTTAGTCAAGAAGATCGGAGTATTCATGGGAGGACCAGCACCAATAGAAGAAGAAGAAGAACCCAAGGAAATACGCCCCGAGGACTACATCATCATCGACGACACCGACTCCGACCCTAGTGATGATGACTTTGAAGACGAAGCTGGAGCAGACATCATGGAGTCTTCCACCGATCAAAATTTCTAGATGACTACCATATATTAGTAGTATTTCCCCCATGTATATAGTAGTAGTGAGCACTTTTGCGATAGTTCTAGACCGTTTGTATGCCCTTGCTTGATTGATTGAGTGAAATGATTGTGTTTGTCTCATGTGCATATGGGTAGTGTTTTCTCATTAGACCTCTTCTATTCTAAATCTCTCCCATCTAAACCCCTCAGATGCCTCCGAGACGTGACACCGGTTTTGCCTTCCCGCCGGAGCTCACCCAGTTGATCCAGCAGCAGAATGCCTTGATGCAATTGCTAGTTCAGAACCAGGGCAACAACAACAACAACAACAACAACAACCCACCGCCAGTGGACAACCTAGCCCGTTTTCTAAGGTTACAGCCGCCGGTGTTTTCCAGTAGCACCGAGCCTATAGTTGCTGATGATTGGCTACGCCGAATTGGAAGGGAGTTGAACACCGCAGGTTGCACAGATGCTGAGAAGGTGCGCTTTGCCGCACATCAATTGGATGGACCAGCAGCCTCATGGTGGGAGAATTACACAGCCACTTTTCCTATAGCCAATGTCACTTGGGACCAGTTTCAGCAAGCTTTCCGCACAGCCCATGTCTCCACTGGAGCTATGCAAATGAAGAAGCGGGAGTTCCGCAACTTACGCCAGGGGAACCGTACTGTGGCTCAGTACGTGGATGAGTTTAGCAAGTTATCTCGCTACGCCCCTGATGATGTGGCCACAGATGCCGCGAAGCAGGAGAAGTTTATGGAAGGGCTGAATGATGAGATGAGCATGCAGTTGATGGTAGCAACCTTCAACAACTACCAGGAGTTGGTAGATAAGGCTCTTATGATTGAAGGGAAACAACAGCAGATTGAGAGCCGCAAGAGAAAGTATGGACAAGGGAAGTATAACTCAGGAGCTCAGCAGAAGCCTCGCCTAACCCCGAACACGGGAGGACTTGTTCACAACCATGGAGGTCACAACCACACTGGAGGAGGATCACATAACCACAGTGGTGCTAAGAATGGGAATGGGAACGGAGCTAACAACAATCAGAACCGCTCCAACCCGTCCACTCCCGCCAAAAGAGACTTAAGTCAGGTTACCTGTTTTAAGTGCGGGAAGACAGGGCACTATGCCAATGATTGCCCCGAAGGAAGGAATGGAAACGGAAATGGAAGCACTGGGAAGAAGCCCAATCCATTCAACAAAGGACAAGTGAACCACGTTAACGTGGAGGAGGTTGAAGAGCAGCCGGACGCGGTAATAGGTAAGTTTTTGGTTAAGTCATTTACCGCTCTTGTTCTTTTCGATACTGGTGCATCGCATTCATACATATCAAGGGGATTCGTGGATAAGTTTAAACTACCAACCCAAACCCTTAGGACCCCTCTTTTAGTGAGTTCACCCGGAGCAGAGTATATGGCTAGCCGATGGTGTGACCAGATACCCTTAACCATTGGTACACATGTTTTTCCGTCCGACCTAATTATCTTGGAGTCACAAGGATTGGATGTGATATTGGGTATGGACTGGATGTCAAAGTTTGGAGGAAGCATTGACTGTGCTAGTAAGTCGATTTATCTCACCACCCCGGAAGGAAGAAGGATTAAGTATGTATCTAGGCATGTGCCTAGGAGGAGTCAAGTGAATGCCCTTACGGGAGTTGTTCAGGAGGAAATGCCTGTAGTGAAGGATTACCCGGATGTTTTCCCAGAGGAGTTACCAGGCATGCCACCGGACAGAGATATTGAGTTTTTGATAGAGCTGTTACCAGGAACAGGACCAATATCCAAGAGACCCTATCGGATGCCCGCAAATGATCTGGAAGAAATTAAGAAACAGATCAAGGAGTTATTGGAGAAAGGATATATCCGAAGAAGTTCATCACCTTGGGGAGCCCCAGTACTTTTGGTTGAGAAGAAGGATAAATCCCTGAGGATGGTTGTTGATTATCGAGCATTGAATGAAGTGACGATTAAGAACAAGTACCCACTGCCGATGATCAACGATCTGTTTGATCAGTTGCAAGGAGCTAAAGTGTTTTCGAAGATCGATTTGCGATCGGGGTATCATCAGTTGAAGATACGAGAGAAGGACATACCAAAGACGGCGTTCACAACGCGATATGGATTATACGAGTACACGGTCATGTCGTTTGGACTGACTAACGCCCCTGCCTATTTCATGAGCATGATGAACAAGGTGTTCATGGAGTATTTGGACAAGTTTGTTGTGGTGTTTATTGATGATATCATGGTATACTCGAAGAACGAGGAGGAGCACAAAGAGCATTTGCGTTTAGTTCTCGAGAAGCTCAGGGAACACCAGTTGTATGCTAAGTTTAGCAAATGCGAGTTTTGGCTGAAGGAAGTCGGATTCCTTGGACATGTTATATCAGGAGAAGGTATAGCAGTAGACCCCAGCAAGGTTCAGTCAGTCACTGAATGGTTGGCACCCACCTCAGTTAGCGAGATCCGCAGTTTTCTTGGACTCGCAGGATACTACCGGAGATTCATTGAGAATTTTTCCAAGATTGCAAAACCAATGACTGAACTGTTGAAGAAGGATACCAAGTTTAAATGGACAGAAGATTGTGAAGCAAGTTTCCAGGAGTTGAAGAAACGTTTGACTACAGCCCCAGTGCTAGTACTGCCAGATATACATAAGGAGTTCCAAGTGTATTGCGACGCCTCTCGCTTAGGACTTGGATGTGTGCTTATGCAGGACGGAAGAGTTGTTTCGTATGCCTCACGACAACTAAAACCTCATGAGTTGAATTATGCCACGCATGATTTGGAGCTAGCAGCCGTAGTGCATGCGTTGAAGACTTGGAGACATTACCTTATTGGAAACCGTTGTGATGTGTACACGGATCACAAGAGTTTGAAGTACATCTTCACCCAGAAGGAGCTGAACCTTAGGCAGAGGAGATGGTTGGAGCTTATAAAGGATTATGACATGAAGCTACACTATCATCCAGGAAAGGCCAATGTCGTAGCAGACGCATTGAGTCGGAAGAGTTATGCTAATACCCTTGAAAGTAAAGGACTGCCGAAGGAATTAGCAAAGGACATCATGGAACTTCGGTTAGAGATTGTACCTAGAAGGTTCATTGCCACAATGGAGGTTCAGTCGACATTGCTGGACAAGATTCGGGAAGCTCAGAAAGATGATAAAGAGATTGCCGAGATAAAGGAGAAGATGGGCAAAGGAAAGGCCAAAGGTTTTCGTGAGGATGAGCACGATACCCTATGGTTTGAGGACCGAGTTTATGTGCCCAACAACCAGGAGATCAGGAAGTTAATACTTCAAGAGGCCCATGACTCACCATACTCGATACACCCCGGAAACACCAAGATGTATTTGGATTTGAAGGAACGTTTCTGGTGGACTGGTATGAAGAAGGATATTGCCGAGTATGTAGCCGTATGTGATGTATGTCAGAGAGTTAAGGCAGAACATCAGAAGCCAGCAGGACTGTTACAGCCTATGCCGATACCCGAATGGAAGTGGGATAAACTTGGCATGGACTTTATCACCGGATTACCCAGGACTAAAGCAGGATATGATTCCATATGGGTAGTAGTTGATCGTTTGACCAAAGTAGCTCACTTCATCCCAGTGAAAACCACCTATACAAGTGCAAAGTTGGCCAAGATCTATATGTCCAGGATCGTATGTCTGCATGGAGTTCCGAGGACCATCGTATCGGATCGAGGAACACAGTTTACTTCAAAGTTTTGGCATCAGTTACACCAGACTTTGGGAACGAGATTGGAGTTCAGTATAGTGTTTCACCCGCAGACAGATGGACAGACTGAGAGAGTCAATCAAATTTTGGAGGACATGTTGAGAGCCTGTGCGCTGGATTATGGATCTAGTTGGGATGACAATTTGCCGTATGCAGAGTTCTCATACAATAATAGCTACCAAGCCAGTTTGAAGATGGCACCGTTTGAAGCCCTGTATGGACGCAGGTGCAGAACACCGTTGATGTGGGATGAGGTAGGAGACCGACAGTTGTTTGGACCAGACTTGATTAAAGAATCCGAGGAGAAGGTAAAACTGATCCGAGACCGACTGAAGATTGCTCAGTCCAGGCAGAAGAGTTATGCAGACTCAAAACGCAAGGAGGTAACCTACGAAATTGGAGATAGAGCATATCTGCGAGTATCGCCCTTGCGAGGAGTGAAACGTTTTAGAGTTAAAGGAAAGTTAGCCCCGAGATTTGTAGGACCGTATCGCATTTTGGAACGGATGGGAGAAGTCGCCTACAAGTTGGAGTTACCTGAGGGATTGTCAGGAGTCCACGATGTGTTCCACGTTTCACAGCTGAAGAAGTGTCATGCTGAGATGGCGGAAATACCATTAAGAGATACAGTATCCTTGGAGGCGATTCAGTTGGACAGTGATTTGACTTACGAGGAGAAGCCAGTTAAGATTCTTGAGTTTGCCAGCAGAGTCACCCGCAGTAAGGTTATCAAGTTTTGTAAAGTTCAGTGGAGCCACCATACCGAGGATGAAGCTACCTGGGAACGAGAGGATGATCTCCGCAAGGACCAACCATACCTATTTTCTAGCCAACCAGAATCTCGAGGGCGATATTCATCTTAAGGGGGGTAGGTTTGTAACATCCCAAATTTTCAATTTGGAATGTTATACATAGATCATCCATGCATATCATGTTTTATTGCTTTTTCGTTCCGTAATCCTCGAAATCCTAAGCAGCTCAAGGACCCTCGGAGAGAGTTGGGGATTTCCCGGTCTTCATATTTGATTCTTTTATCAAATAATGAAAAGAGGATTCGATTTTAATTATTTCTCTCCGAAAAATATTTCACATTAAAAATTAAAGAGAGGAGATAATATGACTTCTCCAAAATAAATGAAATATTGGAGGAAAAATATTAAAATCATTAAATTGATTTTTATTGGATTTTATTCGGATTTTATTTGCATTAGAAAAATTGCATGTTTTTCAAAATTGCATTTTAGGGACAAAACAATGTTCATCTTGTTCTAAATATTTTATTTAGACGGTGAAAAATTGTTTTGGCATTTTTAGGTTTTTATTTATTTTTTTCTAGGATTTTATTTCGGTCGGCGAAGTTTTTTTAAAAAAAAGAAAAGAGGTTCCATGCTGACTGGGCCTAAGGCCCAGCCGCGCCAGGCCGCCGCCGCCTCTTGGGCGCGCGCGCGCTGCCGCCGCCGCCGCCACTCGGACCGGAGTCCGAGTTGGACTCCGCCTCCGCCGTGCCTTGCCCCCTCCTCCAAGTCGCCGCCCCCGCCCCTTTATATACGCCACGACCCCCGCGCCAACACCACCACCGCCGCCGCCAACCCTGCCGCCTGCAGCCGCTGCCGCCTCGCGCCGCCGCCGCCGCCAAGCCCCGCCGCCCTCGCGAGCCGCTGCCCCGCCTCGCCGGAGCCCTCTCGCCGGAGGTAGCCACCGCGCCCCGCCGCCGATTTTTTTTTATAAAAATCGTTCATTTTTTTGAAAACCCTAGATCCGTTTTTTTCGGATTCGCCGGTTTTTCTCGGTTCTTCTAGTTAGCGGACGTTCGTCCGTACGTTCGTTTTAACGAACGGTTTTCGCCCGTTAGTTACAGCTAACGAACGCTCGTTCGTTAGTCTGTTCGTGAGTTTTCTTTTATCGGATTTATTCCGCGATTTTTCTGATCGTGATTTCTAATCCAATCTTAGTTTCTGTTTATCTTTTCGCTCGTTTAACGGAATCAGGCGATTCAAGTGCCTGGAGTTTCGTCTCGAAACCCTCTTTCCGTTTAACCAACTCAAACAAGTTTTGCTACTGTAAAATTTGACCTAGTTTCAGATTAGTAAACGAAGCTTCTTTCTTTCGCCGTTTGAGTTTCGTTGCTCCATTTGTTTTGATTCTTTCTGCAAACCGGAGTTCTTAATTTGAACTTTCTGGTCAACCTCTCTTATTTGAGTTTTGCTTGTGCATCATTGCTTGTTACTTATGTATGATATTGTTTGCTTGCGATAGAATTCCAGGAGTGCGAAGCGTGTGACTACGAGTCTCTAGGATTCGCGGATCGTCAGCAAGGCAAGTAACACTTTGATCCTATCCCATCATTACCCAGTTTTATGCATTAGTTCCAATCCTCAAACATTGCATGATTAGGATGTCATTAACTTGTGGGTTGGGAAGTAGTTGCTGAGGTAGAACCTATTGCCTTGTTATATTCAAACCCTTGGGAGTTACTTCTACGTATTGCTTATATTGCTATGCTATGCTCATAGACGTGGTTTGGGTTTGAGTGAAATTCATGTCAGATGTGAGATTGTTAATTAATGGTTCAACTTAAGGTGGCAACTTAATCAAACAACTGGGTGGATTGAGGCACCTGGGGAACCCAGTGTTGTCTGTTTTTTTGGAAATCCCGGGGTACCCGTGTGATCTTCCTATGGACCGCCACCCAGGCTCAAAGGGAACTGAGATGATTCATGCTAGAAACTTCCGTGTGCAGCCACAAGCTATTATGGGCTCTAGCATAGTTGAGTAAGTTACGTGAAGCTCTTGAAGAGGTAGATCAGCAGGTAGTGGGTTTTGTAGGTTTGGTATGGTCTACCCGGAGTAGAGAGTTAACGTTTCTGAAAGACTGTGTCTCGGTCATCCGTTTCTCAAACACCATGTAGTGCGAGAAATCCAACGGAGGCGATCGAGTCTTGTGGGGAAAAGTGCGCAAACCTCTGCAGAGTGTACAATCTAATCATGGTTAGCCGTGTCCCCGGTTATGGACAATTCTTGAGTATCTAGTACTTGGGTTATCACATGTATCTCACCATGCTTAATTAATACTGTTGGGATGTTAATCACTTTAATTGGGATTGAGTTGGGGATACCTTCTCAATGATGTTTCAACCACCATGATAGTAAAATTAAAATCTATTCCGTTGTTGTAGGGAAAAATTGGCTTTTCGCAAAACTACAACCATACAGCTTTCCACCAGCCATATATGCATGTAGTGATAGCATTATTCTGTTTCTGCTGTACTGTGTTATATTGCCAGCATATTCCATGTGCTGACCCGTTTTCGGGCTGCAACGTATTGTGTTGCAGACTTTTTAGACGAGGAGTAAGGTTCGTTAGGTCATTGCCGTGCAACTCAGCTATGCCGTTGGAGTTGATGGATTCACCTTATCTTCCAAGCCTTCCGATGTTATCGCATTAGATGGCCTTAAGCCATATTATTGTAATAAGTTCTCCTTGGAGACATTCGATGTAATAGTGTGTGATTGCTACTCTGTTATAAATCCTTCGAGTACTGTGTGTGTCAGCATTACCGATCCAGGGATGACACTGAAGCACAGAGACTTGACCATATGAGGTCGGGTCGCTACATTTATAAAGATGTGGGTCATCCCAAAAGTAATGCCTCAAATCATAGGAGAACTTTTTCTTTTGCTGGTATGTGAAACTAGGTGGTATAAACTTAGCAACAATGTAATTAGCATAATCAACATACCATGGAGCAGTATGAGAAGTATTTATGACATTTAATTTCTCATCAGGAAAGCTATCATCAATAGGTAGTGGGTCATCAAGCACATTTTCTAACCTAGACAAGTTGTCTGCAACGAGGTTCTCAGCTCCCTTTCTGTCAACAATAAGTAAATCAAATTCTTGTAGCAAGAGAACCCATCTAATAAGTCTAGGTTTAGCATCTTTCTTTTCCATAAGATATTTAATAGCAGCATGATCAGTGTGAATAGTAATTTAGAATCAACAATATAAGGTCTGAACTTATCACAAGCAAATACAACTGCTAAGAATTCTTTTTCAGTAGTAGCATAATTTCTTTGATCATTGTCTAGGGTTTTACTAGCATATTGAATAACATTTAATTTCTTATCAACTCTTTACCCTAGAACAGCACCTATAGCCTAATCACTAGCATCACACATAATTTCAAAGGGTAAATTCCAATCAGGTGGCTGAACAATAGGTGTAGAGATCAATGCTTTCTTAAGTATTTCAAATGCTTCTACACAATCATCATCAAAAACAAATGGTATACCTTTTTGTAATAAATTAGCCAGAGGCCGAGAAATTTTTGAGAAGTCCTTAATGAACCTCCTATAAAATCCGGCATGACCAAGAAAACTTCTTATACCTTTGATATCCTTGGGACGTGGCATCTTTTCAATAGCATCAACCTTGGCTTTATCAACCCCAATACCTCTTTCAGAAACTTTATGCCCCAAGACTATACCTTCATTAAACATAAAGTGGCACTTTTCCCAATTCAAGACAAGATTAGTTTCTTCACATCTCTGCAAAACTCGATCAAGGTTGCTCAAGCAATCATCAAAATAAGATCCATACACGAAGAAATTGTCCATGAAAACCTCACAAATCTTTTCACAAAAGTCAGAGAATATAGCCATCATGCATCTTTGAAAGGTAGCAGGTGCATTATATAAACCAAAAGGCATATGTCTATAAGCAAAAGTACCAAAAGGGCAAGTAAATGTAGTCTTTGATTGATCCTTGGCTGACACAGGTATTTGAGAGAAACCAGAATAACCATCTAGAAAGCAAAAATGTGTATGTTTGGATAATCTTTCTAGCATTTGATCGATAAAAGGTAAGGGGTAATGATCCTTTCTAGTGGCCTTATTTAATTTGCGGAAATCAATTACCATCCTATAACGTGTAATAATTCTTTGAGGAATCAATTCATCTTTATCATTAGGAACAACAGTAATACATCCCTTCTTAGGGACACAATGGACATGACTTACCCACTGACTATCAGCTATGGGATAGATTATACCTACCTCAAGGAGTTTAGTATTTCTTTTGGTACCACTTCTTTCATTTTAGGATTCAGCCGTCGTTGATGATCATGAACTGGTTTAGTGTCTTCTTCCAAATTTATTTTATGTTGACATAGAGTGGGACTAATGCCCTTAAGATCATCAAGAGTATACCCAATAGCAGCAAGGTGCTTCTTCAAAGTTTTCAATAATCTCTCTTCCTCATGCTCTGAAAGATTAGCACTAATAATAATAGGATATATCTTTTTCTCATCAAGATAAGCATATTTAAGAGTATCAGGCAACGGTTTAAGCTCAAACACGGGATCACCCTTGGGTGGAGGAGGATCCCCTAATATTTCAACAGGTAAATTGTTTTTCAGAATAGGTTCATGTTTAAAGAATACTTCATCTATTTCCTTTCTTTCATTCATAAACATATCATTTTCATGGTCTAGCAAATATTGTTCTAAAGGGTCACTAGGAGGTACGGCAATAGAAGCAAGACCAATAATTTCATCCTTACTAGGTAATTCTTCTTCATGGTGTTGTCTACTAAATTTAGAGAAGTTAAATTCATGAGACATACCATCTAAATCGATAGTAACAACATCCTTTTTGCAATCTATCTTCGCATTAACAGTGTTTAAGAAGGGTCTACAAAATATAATGGGACAAAAGCTATCTTGTGGGGAACCAAGAACAAGAAAATCAGCAGGATATTTAGTTTTCCCACACAAGACTTCAACATCTCTAACAATTCCCATTGGTGAAATAGTATCTCTATTGGCAAGTTTAATTGTGACATCAATATCTTCTATCTCAGTAGGTGCAATATCATGCATAATTTATTTGTATAAGTTGTAAGGTATTGCACTAGCACTAGCACCCATATACATAAGCCATGATAACAATCATCTCCTATTTTAACAGAAATAACAGGCATGCCTGCCACAGGTCTGTTTTTATCTTTAGCACAAGGCTTAGCAATTCTAGCAGTATCATCAAGGAAATGAATAACATGCCCATTAATATTATCAGACAAGAGATCTTTAACAATAGCAATATCAGGTTCAAATTTAATTTGCTCAGGAGGTGTATAAGTTTTAATATTGCTTTTACGAACCACAGTTGAAGCTTTAGCATGATCCTTTATCCTAACAGGGAAAGGTGGTTTCTCAACATAAGAAGTAGGAACAATAGGATCATTATAAGTGATAGTCTTTTCTTCAACTTTAATAGGTGCAGCTACTTTTACTTCTATGGGAGGATGATATTTGAACCACTTCTCCTCGGGGAGATCAACATAAGTAGCAAAAGATTCACAGAAAGAAGCTATTATCTCAGAGTCAAGTCCATATTTAATGCTAAATTTACGGAAAACATCGGTATCCATAAAAGATTTAACACAATCAAACTTAGGTGTCATTCCTGACTCCTTACCTTCGTCGAGGTCCCAATCTTCAGAGTTGCGTTTAATTCTTTCCAATAAATCCCATTTGAATTCAATAGTCTTCATTATAAAAGAGCCAGCACAAGAATTATCGAGCATGGTGCGATTGTTATCAGAAAGCCGGGCATATAAATTTTGAATAATCATCTCTCTTGAGAGCTCATGATTGGGGCATGAATATAACATTGATTTAAGCCTCCCCCAAGCTTGAGCGATGCTTTCTCCTTCGCAAGGCCAGAAATTATATATATAATTGCGATCACGATGAATAAGATGCATAGGATAAAACTTCTGATGAAATTCCAATTTCAATCGTTTGTAGTTCCATGACCCCGTATCATCACATAGCCTATACCATGTCAATGCACCTTCCCTCAAAGATAAAGGAAATACCTTCTTAACAACATCTCCGGGTACACCTGCAAGCTTAAATAATCCACAAACTTCATCAATGTATATTAGGTGCTCATCGGGATGCATTGTTCCATCTCCTGCAAAAGGATTTGCTAGCAGTTTTTCTAACATACCCGAAGGAAATTCAAAGCAGACATTTTCATTTTCATTTTCATTTTCAGTAGGTTCAGTAGATTGAGGAGCAACTCTTTGCTCTACTGGTCGGGGTGAAGATACCCCGAACAAGCCCCTCATAGGACTAATTTCCATAGTAACAAGTGACAGTAAATTTCAGCACACTATATAAATTTTTCCTTACCAAATTCCACCTACCAAAGGCGCTTCACTCCCCGGCAACGGCACCATAAAAGAGTCTTGATGACTCACAAGTATAGGGGATTTATCGTAGTCCTTTCAATAAGTAAGAGTGTCGAACCCAACGAGGAGCAGAAGGAAATGATAAGCGGTTTCCAGCAACGTATTCTCTGCAAGTACTAAATAAGTGGTAACAGATAGTTTTGTGATAAGATAATTTGTAACGAGCAACAAGTAACAAAAGTAAATAAAGTGCAGCAAGGTGGCCTAATCCTTTTTGTAGCAAAGGACAAGCCCGGACAAACTCTTATATAGAGAAAAGCGCTCCCGAGGACACATGGGAATATCGTCAAGCTAGTTTTTATCACGTTCATAAGATTCACGTTCGGTACTTTGATAATCTGATATGTGGGTGGACCGGTGCTTGGGTACTGTCCTTACTTGGACAAGCATCCCACTTATGATTAACCTCTATTGCAAGCATCCGCAACTACAACAAAAGTATTAAGGTAAACCTAACCATAGCTTGAAACATATGGATCCAAATCAGCCCCTTACGAAGCAACGCATAAACTGGGGTTTAAGCTTCTGTCACTCTAGCAACCCATCATCTACTTATTACTCCCGAATGCCTTCCTCTAGGCCCAAACAATGGTGAAGTGTCATGTAGTCGACGTTCACATGACACCACTAGAGGGATGACAACATACATCTCATCAAAATATCGAACGGAGACCAAATTCACATGACTACTAATAGTAAGACTTCTCCCATTTCCTCAGGAACAAATGTAACTACTCACAAAGCATATTCATGTTCATAATCAGAGGGGTATTAATATGCATATAGGATCTGAACATATGATCGTCCACCAAATAAACCAACTAGCATCAACTACAAGGAGTAATTAACACTATTAGCAACCCACAGGTACCAATCCCGGACTTGGAGACAAGAATTGGATACAAGAGATGAACTAGGGTTTTGAGAGGAGATGGTGCTGGTGAAGATGTTGATGGAGATTGCCCTCTCCCGATGAGAGGAGCATTGGTGATGACGATGGCGATGATTTCCCCCTCCCGGAGGGAAGTTTCCCCGGCAGAACAGCTCCGCCAGAGCCCTAGATTGGTTTCGCCTCGTGGCGGCGGAGTTTCGTCCGAGAAGATGGCTTATGATTTTTTCCCATCGAAAGACTTCATATAGCAGAAGATGGTCATCGGAGGGCCACCAGGGGGCCCACGAGGTAGGGGGCGCCCAGGGGGGTAGGGCACGCCCCCACCCTCGTGGGCAGGGTGTGGCCCCCCTAGTGAACTTCTTGCGCTCAATATTTATTATATATTCCGAAATTGACTTCCATGAAGTTTCAGGACTTTTGGAGCTGTGCAGAATAGGTCTCTAATATTTGCTCCTTTTCCAGCCCAGAATCCCAGCCGCCGGCATTCTCCCTCTTTATGTAAACCTTGTAAAATAAGAGAGAATAGGCATAAGTATTGTGACATAATGTGTAATAACATCCCATAATGCAATAAATATCAATATAAAAGCATGATGTAAAATGGACGTATCACTCACCGCCCCACCGTACTCCCACCACTGGCCTAGCCATCCCTCTACTCACCCACACCTCTTGTTATTCTCTGGCGACGGCAGACGAACCAGTAAACCCTCGTACAGTCGTACTCCCCTGCGCGTGGGAAATGACTACCGAGTCTTCCCTGCCTCCGTGTCATTCCCTTCCTAGGCCTCGCCGTCGTCCATTGCCCTAGTGCTCTCGGCGCGGCCTGGTCAACTTGGTCAACGACCGACATGCATCTGAAGTGGATTGTACATGGAGAGGCTGACAGCTGGGTCCATGGCCGCTGCCGTATTTCGGGTTTCGGTAGAACCTTAAGGTTGGAACTCTGGGGTGCGCATGGAGATCTTTCCCCTACTGACTCGCGCTTCTATGCTCGCAAGAAATCTAGGCAGGAAAGAAGAACACACAAAGGACACGAGGTTTATACTGGTTCGGGCCACCGATGTGGTGTAATACCCTACTCCAGTGTGTGGCATGATGGATTGCCTCAGGGGCTGATGATGAACAATACAGGGGGAAGAACGGCCTCACGAGAGGTGTTCTTGAGCTGGTGTGGTATGTTCTACTTGGTCTGGATCTCTCTCTCTCTTTCTTTCTATTCTCTCTTGCCTTCCTTTCCTTTTCCTCCCTTTTTTATCCATGGTGGTTAGTCCTATTTATAGAGGCCCTGGTCCTCTTCCCAAAAAATGAGCGGGAAGGGCGCCTACAATTGGCCATTTTGAAGGGGAACATCTAGTACAAGTTATCCTGACTAAAGGTGGTCTTCGGCTGCCAAAAGCACTGGTGATGACGCCATCTTGGGGCTCCACGGTGACCTCCGTCCTGCCGCTCTGCTGGTCTTGGTCTCGTTGCACCGGAATGGTAACCTTTGCCCGATGCCTTGGCCTGTGCTTGCTCCCTTTGCACCGAAGGGGAAATAAGGACACTGCGTAGGCCGGCGCCCGCCTGGCGCCCGCGTAATCTCGATCGTCATGGCTTGCGTCACGGGCTCCTCGCGAGGCACCCCTGCCTTGATCTCTCTGCCTCCTCACGAGCCTGCTTGATGAGGCTGCTCCTGAGGAAGCCTCCTGTCGTCCGCCCCGCAAGGCTTGGCCCCTTGCGAGGGTCTTGAGCTTGAGCTGATGAAGCTGGGCCGCACTAGGCCCGCACTCGAGCCACGCCGCAGGCCGCAGGCAGGGAAGTCTGGGGACCCCCGTTCCCAGAACACCGACAGTAACCCCCAGGCCCAAGGCGCGCCCGGGCTTGGCTTAGCAGAGAAGCTAAGGGGCAAGCGCGAAGCGCCGCGGTCCCCAATAGCATGTGGCCTCGGGCGCCGCGTGGCGATTTGTTGGACGCGGGCGTCTGCGCTTCCCCACGACGCCTCGGCAACCGCTCGACTTGTCAAGTCCCTGCATGCAGAGAAATGGGTCATGATTACCTGCGACCGTGGTGGCCGACGGTTGGCCTTCTCCGGCTGTAAGTACGGGGCCACGTGAGCCCCGTTAGCTTATCCCTTCCTGCTACTCCTTTCCTTCCTCTTCCTCTTCCTTGCTTCTCTTTACGCTAATGGCACCAATCCGCCGGTTTTCTATAGAAGAGAAAGGAAAGCCCCCCCCCCCCGAGAAGGTCCTGACCCTCTTCCGTCGAAGAAACGGCTAGTCCCCTGCCGCCGAGATGAGGGTGCTTGGCAGGAGGCGCCGAGGACCTGGTACGAGCGGCCGCCGCCTGGGTTTCCACTACCCTTGTACGCCCGAATCGAGGGCCCTGGGAAAGAGGGCGTCGAGCGACATCGACGGTGCCGCCGCTGACGCCGGCGTGTCACAGCGGTGCGCGTCGTTCCTCCTGGAGTCCACGCCAAGGGCTCCTCCTGTGAGCTCGTGCTTCACGCCGCCATGCCCCCATGCTCTTGGATCCGCCTTCCTCCCTCCTTCGCCTTCGAGATGCCGCCGAGCGGGTCTCTGGAGCTCTGGCTGCAGCACGCCAACTGCAGCACCCTTGCGACCGGAGCGGAGGTCGCGGTCGTCGCTCTGGGCAAGGTCTACATGACCCGGGGCTAGGGTGAGATCGGCCGGGTCTGCCACATGGAGGGTGCCCTCATAATTCATCTTGAATACGACGGCGCCTCCCTGATGTTCTTCAAGGTCTTCGATGCTGAAGGACGCCGGTTGGAGTGCTGCCCAAGGAAAGCGGCAGGGGCATCAGACTGGCGAGGACCTGGTCTGCCCATCGGCCCTCCAGCAGCTCTTGAGGCGGCAGCGGAGGAGCTGGGGAATCCAGCGGCTCCCCCGAGCTTCTCGTGACTCTGGAGACGAGCGACGACAGCTATGAGCCTCCGAGCTCGCGCCGTGCTCGGAGTAGGGCAACTGCATCGGGCCGCTGACACCACTGATCTGGGTGGGGTTGGCGCCGGCGCTGGGCAGTCCACTGTTGATGATGGCATCGCTTGCGGAGGCGCAGGCAATTAGAGTTCCTTAGGATTAGCACCTTTTGTTCCCTGCGAGGAATCGAAGCAACACCCCGCGGGGGTATGTAAGGCGCCTGCCATGTCTTTTGCGAACATTATATCCCTAATATGAATCGATGCGAGATGCCTGTCCTGTCCCGGCTCCGCTCCCCCTTTCTATCCTCACGAGGACTTGGCGCTCTACGCTGACAGGTCCCAGTCCCCAGGCAGGCTTCAGCTGTCGCTGGTATGCCAGGTCGCGATGCCATGGTCAAGGCCAGGAGGTGAGCGGCCCAAGGTCCGGTAAGAGCCCCCAAGTCGCGATGCTCGGGAGGTCCCCTTTAGCGCTCGAGCAACCCTCACTAGGCGAGAAAGGAAGGCAACGTCGCCGTGACAGAGCTGCACTAGGTGAGGGTTTGGTGCTGCGTTGGTCCAACTCCTGTAAGGGCGTGACTTATCTTTTGAGTTTGGGGTAGTTCTTCGACGGGGCGCCCAGCCCAAGTGGCGGTAGCTGAGGTGCTGCTGGGTTAGGTCCTCGCAAGCTTCTTCCCACTTCCCCACACTCTCCTTAGTGCTCTACGTCCTCAGGTCCCGGCCCTCGAGCGAGCTCAGCCGTCGCTGGTATGACAGGTCGCAATGCCGTGGGTCAAGGCCATGGGTGAGGGCTGGAGAGCCAGTAGGAGCCCATGAGTCACGATGCTCAAGCGCCCCCCTTTTAACGTGCAAGTGGTCCATGCCGGAGAGAGGGAGAGATAGCCCGCGATGTCCCCAACGTTGCTCCTGGAGTGGGTCCTGCATACCAATCACAAGGAGAGACAAGACCTGTCGCTATAGTTGCCAGCCAACCATTTGTCACTCCGAGGGAGTGATTGGGGCACTGAGGGCCTGGTGAGGTGGCGCTTTGCGGGGCTGCCACGGCCAGAGCTCGACCACTCAGATTTATCGGCGTTGCAGGGACGGACCCGTACGCAGACGTCGTGCCAGAGCGAGCGGCTCCATGGGTAGGTGTCAATCGAGCAGGCGATTAGGTCAGGTATGTTAAGTATGAAGGAGCAAATTCATTTCAAGTAGATGGGAGAAAAGCAAATGCCGCTGGGCCAGGCCCGAGCAGCTTGGGGATGATGCAACCCGAGGGGCGCCCCCAACAAGGTAGGTAAAGTGCGTAAGTAAAATGGATATGTGCCGCAGGGACGGACCCACGCGACCTGGGAACGACGCGGCCTTGTGGGCTCTCCCAGCTAAAAATGGAACTTGAAAGATGGCACCTGATGCCGTTGAATATGAAGTGATGCCGAAGAAGTGGGCGACGCGCGGTGAACACGTCGACCCTCACGAGCCCCCAGGCCCAGGAGCCGCGGGAGGCTCCGGGGGCACGGGTAGGTATTTGAGGGTCATCTCCACCTCCGCTAGGACCGCACAATGCCTGACCTCCTGAGCCTCCAGAATGCTCCTCGACAGGCGCTGATGAGCGGCGACCGTGTTCGGCAGGCCGAAAGGCATGTGAACGTAGCTGTGAGGTGGACCCTCGCAACGCCCCATGCGCGAAGGCCAGAGGCGCTCCTAAGACGTGGCTCGGTTGAGCCCTGTCACGTCGATGCAGACGCGCAGCCCATCATCCTCGCCTGGATGTGGGGCCACGGCGGGCAAGCGGCGGCTGTCGCGCATGAATCTCGACTCCTGTAGCTCTTGGGTGTTTCCTGCGATGAACTCCTGAGGGTTTGGTCTTCCTTGCCTCGTACCTTCCTGAGGGAAACGTGCCTGGAAGCACCCCACCAAGTGGTGCCTGAGCGCCTCCCTCGTGACCTTGGCAAAGTTGGTGGCTCTCCAAGAAAGAGCCCCCGAGCCCTGCCTGAGGAGGGCACCGGGCGCACTTTCCTATGCGACAGAGGGTGGCGCTCCCTGAACGGGCGTGAATCCTGACGCAACGCCTCCGGAGGCGCCTGCCTCCTTATGGCTTGGGCCAGGCGAAGCCTTCTTCTTCTTAAGGGTTGCCTCGGGAAGTCTTCCGCTCATGTGATCTGGGTCTTCGATTGCTGCGGCTTGGAACGCACGCTCAAGTGAACACACCGCGTCCCTTTCCTCACAGGGTACGGTGATGACTGCACCGCTTCCTGGCATCTTGAGGACATTGTAGCCATGGTGAGTCACTGCCATGAACTTGGCTAGGGCTGGGTACCCGAGGATGGCGTTGTATGGCAGGCAAATGTGGGCGACGTCGAAGTCAATGAGCTCAATGTGGTAGTTGTTGCGCTGCCCGAAGGTGACTGGCAGGTGAACTTGCCCTATCGGAATGGTGGAACCGTCAGTGACTCCTGAGAAAGGCCTGGTCGGCTGGAGCTGATCATACGGCACTTGGAGATTGTCGAACGTCTCGACGGACAGGACGTTGAGTCCTGCTCCGCCATCAACGAGGGTCCTGGTGACCCGCACATTGCTGATGACTAGGGAGCAAAGCATCGGGAGAACTCCGGCCGTTGCCGCGCACTTGAGCTGATCCGCTGAGCTGAACGTGATGGTGCATGCAGACCACCTGAGAGGACGCGTGGCCTCAAGCTTGGGGAGGACTGCATTCACCTCGCGAGCAAACTGCTTGAAGATGCGCTGTGATGCTGGGGCCTGGGCGCCACCCAAGATGCAAGCGATTGCGCGCAGCTCCTGGAAACCCCCAGCCCCCTCGTCTTGATGTTGGTCTTCGTTCCTTCTTGGTGGTGGCGGTAGAGGAGGGAGGCCTGCGTTGCCGTGCGGGCGATCCTCACGAGGCTGATCCCTCCAGCCTCCCCCGTGAGGCTGGTCCTGCCAGCGATCCTCGCGAGGTCGGTCACGCCACCCTTGGCGAGGGCCACGGTCTTCCCATCGTCCTCCACCTCTTCCTCCTCCTCGGCCATATCCCCTGTCGTTGCGCTCAGGGCGTCGGCCGATACGCCCATCTCGCACGGCCCTGAGCTATTGGCATTCGTTGGTGTTGTGGGTGTGGAGGTCGTGGTACACACAGTATTGGCTGCCCTTGGATGACTCAGGCTGATCGCTGCCTCGCTTGGTGTCTGGTTCCGCTGCAAGAACGGCATCTCCCTTACACTTCACGTCATTGGCCTTGGGCCTTTTCTCTTCTGGGTCGGCAGCGGGGAGCTCGAGGAGGGAGAGATGTCCTTCCTCAGCCCTGGCGCACTTGGTCGCCAAGTTGAACAGCTCCAGGGATGTGCACAGGTCTTCATGGATTGCCAGCTCCTCCTTCATCTTGATGTCGCGCACGCCGTCGGAGAAGGCTGAGATAATGGCTTCCTCAGTCACCCTGGGGATCTTGAGGCGAGCGTTGTTGAAGCGCTGGATGTATTTCTGCAGGGTTTCCCCTGGCTGTTGCTTGATGCGGCGCAGGTCGCTTATGGCCGGGGGCCAGTCGCGAGTGCCCTGGAAGTTGGCGATGAACCAAGTGCGCATCTCGTCCCAGGAGGAGATCGTGCTGGGAGCCAGGTTCAGGAGCCAGGTGCGGGCACCGTCCTTGAGTGTCATGGGAAACCAGTTCGCCATGACCTTTTCGTCTCCATTGGCGGCTTCGATGCCCAGCTCGTAGAGCTGCAGGAATTCCGGAGGGTCCGCTGTGCCATCGTAGCGAGGGGGCAGATCAGGCTTGAACTTGCCTGGCCATGTGATGCCGCGTAGCTCGGGGGTGAAGGCGCGGCAGCCTGCTCTGGCCACCAGCGCCCTTTGCTGGTGCTGGGCCTGCTCCTGGTGATTACCACGCGCCGCCGCTTGGAGCAGCGCGGGGTCTCGGCGTGGAGGTGCAGGGATGCGATCTTGGGGACGAGGGATCTCTTGGCAGCTCCCTTCTTGCCGCGCAGGCGCCAGACATGCAGGGTCTCGCCCTGGGGTTGCGCGCCTTGGAGCTAGGGCGCCTTCTTGGGGAGGAGGTGGCGGAGGCTCCTCCTGATCCTCGCCCCTGCGCGGAATGGAGGGCAAGGCAGCGAGAGGGACGGCAAAGGAGAGCCCCCTGCGACGTGACGAGCTCGGTGATGCGGGCGAGCCAGTCCTCGTAGAGGCCGTCGACGGGGCGGTAGTGCAGGAGCTCTCTTGCTAGGAGTAGCGCGGCGTGCGCGTCCGTGGGGGCGCGACGGGCGTGGGACGACGAATCGGCTGGAGTCCGTGACGGGGTTGCGGTGCGGCCCTCCTGTTGCACCGAAGGATGCTGGGACGAGGCCTGATGCTCGTTCCCCGCCGGGCCGGTGGCGACGTAGGCGGCAGGCGACAGGGAACGACGAGGGCATCCGCCGACGGGCGCCGTCTGGGCGACGCGGGTGGCGAGAGCAGCCCGGCGCTCGGCGCGAGCCCGACGAGCGTCGTCCATGGACACGACGGAAGATCACACGCGAACAGCGGAAGAAAGATTCCGGCGCAACCCTACCTGGCGCGCCAAGTGTCGGATTTCGGGTTTTGGCAGACCCTTAAGGTTCGAACTCTGGGGTGCGCACGGAGATCTTTCCCCTACCGACTCGCGCTTCTATGCTCGCAAGAAATCTAGGCTGGAAAGAAGAACACACAAAGGACACGAGGTTTATACTAGTTCGGGCCACCGATGTGGTGTAATACCCTACTCCAGTCTGTGGCGTGGTGGATTGCCTCAGGGGCTGATGATGAACAATACAGGGGGAAGAACGGCCTCGCGAGAGGTGTTCTTGAGCTGGTGTGGTATGTTCTACTTGGTCTAGATCTCTCTCTCTCTTTCTTTCTCTTCTCTCTTGCCTTCCTTTCCTTTTCCTCCCTTTTTTCTCCATGGTGGTTAGTCCTATTTATAGAGGCCCTGGTCCTCTTCCCAAAAAATGAGTGGGAAGGGCGCCAGCAATTGGCCATTTTGAAGGGGAACATCTAGTACAAGTTATCCTGACCAAAGGTGGTCTTCGGCTGCCAAAAGCACTGGTGATGACGCCGTCTTGGGGCTCCACGGTGACCTCCGTCCTGCCGCTCTGCTGGTCTTGGTCCCATTGCACCGGAATGGTAACCTTTGCCCGATGCCTTGGCGTGTGCTTGCTCCCTTCTTTGCACCGAAGGGGAAACAAGGACACTGCGCAGGCTGGCGCCCGCCTGGCGCCCGCCTAATCTCGATCGTAATGGCTTGCGTCACGGGCTCCTCGTGAGGCGCCCCTGCCTTGATCTCTCCGCCTCCTCGCGAGCCTGCCTGATGAGGCTGCTCCTGAGGAAGCCTCCTGTCGTCCATCCCGCAAGGCTTGGCCCCTTGCGAGGGTCTTTAGCTTGAACTGATGAAGCTGGGCCGCACTGGGCCCCCACTCGAGCCACACCGCAGGCCGCAGGCAGGCAAGTCTGGGGACCCCCGTTCCCAGAACGCCGACAGCCGCACGCAAGGAAATACCTCCTTGTTACGCGCAAAATAATGATTCCTCCACATGACATCTGGGACCCACCGATAGGGCCTCTGTATTCCGCGAAAAAATGTTACCGCCTCTGACAGCTTGGACCCACTAGCTATATCTTCGCACGCAAGGAAGTGCCTCCTTATTACGCACAAAAAAATGAATGCTCCCCCTGCTAGCTGGGACCCAGTATAGTGGAAGGCTGACTTGTGGGCCTACTAAGTTGACGGGGACGGAGGGCTTTGTCAACTTAGTCAATATGCACGATTCTAGCTCCAGTGACCGTACGATGTCCATCCAACGGCCGTAGTGCATCTTCAACCTCTGGTCTTCTTGCTCCAGCCGCCCAAACCAGCGCCGGTCGTGCCTCGTGCTCCTGCCTCCCGTGGCTGGCTGCGATGCGGCGGAGGCCTCACCACCCCCTACTACTCCCACCGCTGGCCAGGCCATCCCTCTACTCACCCACACCCCCTGTTATTCTGCGGCGACGGCAGCCTCACACCACAGCGAACCAGTGAACCCTCATACTCCTCTACGCGTGGGCATCCACTGTCGCATCTTCCCTGGCTCCGCGTCGTCCCCTTCCTAGGCCTCGCCGTTGTCCACCGCCCTGGTGCTCTCGGCGCGGCGTGGTCAACGTGGTCAAGGAACGACTTCCATCGAAAGAGTACTGTATGTGGAGAGGCTGAGAGATGGGTCCACGGCAGCCGCAAGGAAGTGCCTCCTTATTACGTGGAAAATAATTATTCCTCCACCTGACAGCAGGGACCCACCGGACGGGCCACCATATTTGACAAAAAAACGTTTCCCCCCTGACTGTTGGGACCCACTGGACGGGCCACCGTATTTCGCGAAAAAAACGTTCCCCCCGCTGTCAGCTCCGACCCACCGAAAGTGCCTCCTTATTACGCACAAAGAAATGAATACTCCCCCTGCTAGTTGGGACCCACCTTGGTGGGTGGCTGACTTGTGGGCCTACTAAGTTGATGGGGACAGAGTGCTTTGTCAACTTAGTCAATATGAACGATTCTAGCTCCAGTGACCGTACGATGTCCATCCAACGACCGTAGTGCTTTCTTCAACCTCTGGTCTTCTCGCTCCAGCCGCCCAAAGTAGCGCCGGTCGTGCCGCATGCTCCTCCCTCCTATGGCCGGCTGTGCTGCCACGGAGGCCTCACCGCCCCCTAGTATTCCCACCGCTGGCCAGGCCCTGCGGCGACGGCAGCCTCATATCACAACCGAACCAGTGAACCCTTGTACTCCTCTCCGCACGGGCTTCCACTGCCGCGTCTTCCCCGACACTGCGTCGTCCCCTTCCTAGGCCTCACCGTCGTCCACCGCCCTGGTGCTCTCGGCGTGGCGTGGTAAATGTGGTCAAGGAACGGCTTCCATCGGAAGTGGACTGTACATGGAGAGGCTGACAGCTGGGTCCACGGCCGCAGCAAGGAAGTGCCTCCTTATTACGCGCAAAATAATTATTCCTCTACCTGATAGTGGTGACCCATCGGACGGGCCACCGTATTTCGCGAAAAAATGTTTCCCCCTGACTGCTGGGACCCACCAGCTACATCTTCGCACGCAAGGAAGTGCGTCCGGGCAAAAAAAAACGATTCGCCCCCTGACTGATGGGACCCACCAGCTACATCTTCGCACGCAAGGAAGTGCCTGACAGTCGGGACCCACCTAGTCGAAGCGTATGTAGCGTTGTCATTCTGGTCGCGAATGTGTACGCACATACTGGTCGATGTAGAGGCGCGCACGTGTCGTAGTAGAGGCGCGCACGTAGCATGTACACGTACGTATAGCGGCCAGTGTGCAAGAAAGAAAATACAGCCATGTACATACATACGGGCAGGGTCTCGAACACCTACTCGCGCATACGTACGGCCAGGGCTCGTGTACATGGCTAGGTCGGAACAAAGAAACCGGGTCGTCATCGTGTTCATGGGGAGCCAACCGGCTGGGTCGGAACGGAATGCGTCGTCGTGTTCATCGGGAGGACTTGGACGGAACAGTCGATGGAAACAAGGCCGGGCGTACCGTGCAATGGAGGAAACGGCCTTGTGTTCGATCGGCCATGGTCGAAACGGGGTCCTGTTCATTAGGAGGGGTCTGGCGTACCGCAAAATGGAGGAAACGGACCTCCTACGGCCGAAACGGGGGTCATGTTGATCGGGAGGGGTGTGGCGTACCGCAAAACAGAGGAAACAGACTTGTGTTGGAGTGCTACGGTCGAAACGGGGGTCCTGTTCATCGGGAGGGGTGTGGCATACCGCAAAACGGGACACCACGGGATACTGTTCATCTCCATCATCGACCCCCTCCAGCCTCCATGGGCTACTGTTCATCCACTGTCGACCTCCTCCAGCCTCCACCTGCGACTGTTCATCCACGGGCTCCTGTTCATCCAGCCTCCACCGCGCGCTACACCACCGGCTACTGTCCAACCAGCCCTCTCCACGGGCTCCTGTTCAACCACCCCTCCACGGGCTACTGTTCATCCAGCCCTCCACCGTCTAGTGTTCATCATGCCCTCCACGGGGTGGTCCTGTTCATCCTGCCCTCCACGGGGTCCTGTTCATCCAGCCCCAACCGGCTTGATCGATCGGGGTCCTGTTCATACAGAGGCAACACCATGGGGTCCTGTTCATCCACCCCCACCGGGAACTGTTCATCCAACCCCCCCCCCCCAGCAATGCTCACTGTTTATCCAGAGGCAGCATCGATCGGCTTCAGTTAGCAGCAGTAGTGAAGGAATCGCTCAATCGGGTTTAGTTAACAGCCATCGATCGATCGCTCGGGTTCAGTAACACGTAGCCTGCAATGCAATCGCTCGGGTTCAGTTAGAGTCCAATACCTTGCTCGGTTTTAGTTAGAGCCCAACGCCTCGCACCCACGCACGTGCGTGTACAAGAGAAACGCGCATCGTTCGTCCCCGACCACCCACCGTAACCGGGAACACCCCGATATTTTCCTCGCCCTTGCTTCTACCACAGTTTTTCCCGTCATGGACGGCCCAAAGAATGCCATGCAGCTGCGTCTCCGGCTCTCCCAGGACGAAAAGCCCATTTTCTGTCATGATTTTTTATCATAGAAATAGGACCCCACCACATCTATGATGATACCGGGTTTTGTCACAATTATCATCATAGAAGTTTCATAAGTATGACAAAAAAAAATTGTTCGGCCCAAAATGTCACAGATGTGTCTTTTTTTGTAGTGATTTCTACTGCTACCATCTGCTCATCGGCAATTTTTCAGCCTTTCTGGAGGCACTCTTCTGCTCTTTGCCGATTACCAGTGACTGTAATCACACCTCTGGGACCAGGCATCCTCAATTTGAGGTACACGTAGCATGGTCGAGCCATGAAATGAGCATATGCAGGCCTGCCTAGAATAGCATGGTAGGCACTGTGAAAGTCCACGACCTCAAATGTCAACTTTTCCTTGCAGTAATTCTTGGAATCAACGAAAACCACATCAAGAGTGATCTGGCCGAGTGAATCAGACTTCTTCCCCGGAATGACTCCGTGGAACCACATGTTGCTCTCACTAAGCTTGGACATGAGGATGCCCATCCCTCGGAGGGTCTCAGCGTACAAAATGTTCAGGCCACTGCCACCATCCATCAGGACTTTGGTCGGTCGGGTGCCCCCAATGACTAGGTTGACCACCAACGCTTGCCGCCCGAGGGTAGCAACGTGCGCTGGGTGATCGGACTGGTCGAATGTAATGGGAGTTTTTGACCACTTCAGATATGTCGTTGTTGCCGGAGCAACCATGTTCACTTCTCTGTTGATAACTTTCAGTCGACTTTTGCTCTCGATCTCAGCAAAAATCACTAAAGTGCCATTGACATTGGGGTAACCATCATCCTCCTCTTTGTCCTCATCCTTATCAGATTCCTTTTCTTTCTCACTGGGTTGACCCTCTCGGAAGATCTGAATTAGGAGTCGACACTGTCGAGTGGTATGTTTGGGATAAATCAGGTTTCCCTTTTCATCCTTCTTAGTGTGTATATGACACGGCAAATCTAGCACATCATTTCCCGCTTGATCCTTCACCTTCTTGGGGATCCACGGCCCCTTGAGTTTTCCTTTGAACTTTCCTTGGGTCACAACTGCGGCCTTACTAGGGCCTGCGGGTTCGGCTTTGCGCTTCTGCTTCCGTCTGGAATTCCCTCCTCCAGTGTCCTGGGCGACTGGTTTGTTCTTGCCACTGCGGAGTTAGTCTTCTTCTTCGCCGTTAGCATACCGAGTGGATATTTCCATCATTCGGGCCAAGGTCATACCTCCTGTCCAACCGAATTTCAGGTTAAACTCTCTGTACCGAACACCCTCCTTGAAGGCGCAAATTGCTTGGTGTTGTGATACATTTTCCACTGTATGATGAAGAGTGGTCCATCTCTAGATGTAATCCCTCAAAGTTTCATTCAGTTTCGGAACACAATGTTGTAATTCAGTTATCCCTGCAGGCTGTTTGCAAGTACCCTCAAATGTTCTGACAAACACTCGGGCCAACTCTTCCCAACTAAAAATACTTCCGGGAGCCAACTGATTCAACCAAGCTCTGGCCGAACCCTCAAGCATCAGGGGGAGGTGCTTCATGGCCACATCATCATTTCCGCCACCAATCTGCACAGCCACTCGGTAATCCTCTAGCCAAGTGTCAGGCTTCGACTCACCGGTGAACTTGCTTACTCCAGTCGTCAACCTGAACTTGGGGGTTATCTCAGCAGCTCTGATGGCTCTGCTGAAACACTCAAGCACTGAGACATGTACTCTGCTACCAGTCGGACGATCTCTGTCTAGTCCTTCTCTATGTGCTCAGTTTCTGTCGACTAAACCTTGAACAAGAATTGATCTTGCATCAAACCCGGGCTCTCTTGGGTCGACTGGGACCCTTAGCTCATCACTATACGGGCGCCTATCATCATACTGTCGGGGCACGTACGATCCGCCCCTCGGAGGGGGCATAGGCACTCGACGGCGGTCATCACAGCCGAGCTGATGATCATACTACTCGTGGTTCTGACCCAGGTACTGCTCCTGGCAGTGCCCACAACCCTCATGTCGCAGAGGTGATCTTGGGCTATGAGCCGATTGTACTGTGTCTGCCATCACGGACCTGCTGTGGATCCTGTTGTGCGACTAAGAAACGGCTGTGTTTTGCTCTCCTGCTGCCCAGAGCAGCGCTCGGATCTACATCAGACCTCTTCCAGCTTCTGATTAGGACGGCTGAATTGACTCTGCTATACGGGCTGCAGCTGTAAGATTCTGGATCGAAGTGAGGTATACCTGAGGTTCAGGTGGGAACAACTGTCGATGCTATCGACTGGATTCGGGGATCTGTCGTCGAGCGCGCTCGTCGAGTGAATGTTGAAGGTTCTCCAGACGCGTGCGCTCAGCCAAAGTGGCTAGGCACACAGCCTCCAAGGCTAGAGCCTCGAAGGTCTCTCTGATGATGGGAGTGTGGAGCGCCTCCATGTTGCGACAGTGCAGCTCATCCCTCTGCGGCGACGTGAGGGCTTCGGGACGATATTCCTCGTGACCATGCGACGAGCCGCCATCGCCATCGTCGCCACCACCACGACGGAAATCAGGAGGACTGCACGGCGTGTCGACCATCAGGACTTCTGTCGTAGGGTCACTATTGTCGCACTCGGACAGAGTCTCGGCGGAACCAGTCGAATAGTCCGTAGAGAGATTCGTCGGGCTCGATTGCCGTGACTTGAGGGGTGGCCGACTGACGGGCCACCGCATGCTTCATCCACCGCTGAAGCCGTGATCGACCAGACCGTTTGCGACTGCGAGCGGCGGGGAGCGAAGATGTTATGGGAGTCGACCGATACTGGGTCGACGGCTGCCACAGAAGGACGCCACGGACACATGCGCGAAAGGGCGTCGCCCCGCGGACGGGGGCGTCTCGACATCGAGGGGGCCTCCTGGATCCAAGCGAATTCATCGGCGATGAAAACGAGCGCGCCGAGACGGATCTCGCGGCCTTCAGTCAAACCGCCGCCAGAAACCATGATGATGGAGATCGGAAAAATCGCAACCTCACCCTAAGTCGCTAAGACACCTGCCCCATGGTGGGCGCCAACTGTCGTGGGAGTAAATTTGACAATAATATAGGGGGTATGTAGGAGGAGGCAAGATCCTAGCTACAGCGAGATTGTGCACGCAAGATTTACGAGTTCAGGCCCTTCTCGGAGGAAGTAACAACCCTATGTCTCGGTGCCCGGAGGCTAGTCGACTGGATTATGCGTGAGAGTTACAAGGGGTGCAAACCCTTGTGCCAGAGGAGGGGGTGTCTTATATAGAGTGCGCCAGGACCTCAGCCATCCCACATTACACAGGGTTCAATGTACATTAAGATAGGACGTTACTGGTACGTCAGTTATAAAGAGTGATAACCCACAAGTATAGGGGATCGCAACAGTTTATGAGTATTCAACCCAAATTTATTGATTCGACACAAGGGAGCCAAAGAATATTCTCAAGTATTAGTAGCAAAGTAATATGATAGTAGTGGTAACGGAAACAAAAGGTAACGGTAGCAAAAGTAATGTTTTTGGTATTTTGTAGTGATGATAGCAATAGCAATGGAAAAGTAAATAAGAGAAGAGAAAATATGTGGAAAGCTCGTAGGCAATGGATCGGTGATGGAGAATTATGCCGGATGCGGTTCATCATGTAACAATCATAACATAGGGTGACACAGAACTAGCTCTAGTTCATCAATGTAATGTAGGCATGTATTCCGAATATAGTCATACGTGCTTATGGAAAAGAACCTGCATGACATCTTTTGTCCTACCCTCCCGTGGCAGCGGGGTCCTAATGGAAACTGAAGGATATTAAGGCCTCCTTTTAATAGAGTACCAGAACAAAGCATTAGCACATAGTGAATACATGAACTCCTCGAACTATGGTCATCACCGGTAAGTATCCCGATTATTGTCACTTCGGGGTTAACAGATCATAACACATAATAGGTGAGTATAGACTTGCAAGATAGGATCAAGAACTCTCATATATTGATGAAAACATAATAGGTTCAGATCTGAAATCATGGCACTCAGGCTCTAGTGACAAGCATTAAGCATAGCAAAGTCATAGCAACATCAATCTCAGAACATAGTAGATACTAGGGATCAAACCCTAACAAAACTAACTCGATTACATGATAGATCTCATCCAATCCATCACCTTCTAGCAAGCCTATGATGGAATTACTCATGCATGGCGGTGAGCATCATGAAATTGGTGATGGAGGATGGTTGATGATGATGATGGCGACGGATTCCCCTCTCCAGAGCTCCGAACGGACTCCAGATCAGCCCTCCCGAGAGGTTTTAGGGCTTGGCGGTGGCTCCGTATCGTAAAACATGATGAATTCTTCTCTCTGATTATTTTCTCCCTAAAAGCAAATATATAGAGTTGGAGTTGAGGTCGGAGGAGCTCTAGGGGGCCCACGAAGTAGGGGGGCGCGCCCTAGGGGGGCAGGCATGCCCCCCACCCTCGTGGACAGGTGGTGGTCCCCCTGGTCTTCATCTTTTGCAAGGATTTTTTTATTTCTGAATAGATGTTCCATGAAGTTTCAGGTCATTCCGAGAACTTTTGTTTCTGCACATAGATATCACCATAGCAATTCTGCTGAAAACAGCGCCAGTCCGGGTTAGTTCCATTCAAATCATGCAAGTTAGAGTCCAAAACAAGGGCAAAAGTGTTTGGAAAAGTAGATATGACGGAGACGTATTAACTCCCCCAAGATTAAACATTTGCTTGACCTCAAGCAATTCAGTTGATAAACTGAAAGTGATAAAGAAAAACTTTTACAAACTCTGTTTGCTCTTGTTGTTGTAAATATGTAAAGCCAGCATTCAAGTTTTCAGTAAAGATTATGAACTAACCATATTCACAATAACGCATAGGTCTCATGTTTACTCATATCAATGGCATAATCAACTAGCGAGCAATAATAATAAATCTCGGATGACAACACTTTCTCAAAACAATCATAATATGATATAACAAGATGGTATCTCGCTAGCCCTTTCTGAGATCGCAAAACATAAATGCAGAGCACCTTTAAAGATCAAGGACTGACTAGACATTGTAATTCATGGTAAAAGAGATCCAGTCAAGTCATACTCAATGTAAAGTAACAATAATGAATGCAAATGACAGCGGTGCTCTCTAACTGGTGCTTTTTAATAAGAGGATGATGACTCAGCATAAAAGTAAATAGATAGGCCCTTCGCAGAGGGAAGCAGGGATTTGTAGAGGTGCCAGAGCTTGGTTTTGAAATAGAGGTGAATAATATTTTGAGCGGTATACTTTCATTCTCAACATAACAACCAAGAGAGGGCGATATCTTCCATGCTACACACATTATAGGCGGTTCCCAAACATAATGGTAAAGTTTATACTCCCCCTCCACCAACAAGCATCAATCCATGGCTTGCTCGAAACAACGAGTGCCTCCAACTAACAAGAGTCCCAGGGGGAGTTTTTTTTGCAATTATTTTGATTTGATTTGCATAAAGCATGGGACTGGGCATCCCGGTGACCAGCCATTGTCTCGTGAGTGAGGAGCGGAGTCCACTCCTCTTGAGAATAACCCGCCTAACATGGAAGATACGGACAGCCCTAGTTGATACATGAGCTATTCGAGCATACAAAACAGGATATTTATTTGAAGGTTTAGAGTTTGGCACATACAAATTTACTTGGAACGGCAGGTAGATACCGTATATATGTAGGTATGGTGGACTCATATGGAACAACTTTGGGGTTTATGGAGTTGGATGCACAAGCAGTATTCCCGCTTAGTACAGGTGAAGGCTAGCAAAAGACTGGACAGTCATGAACATGCATTAAAATTAATCAACATCGAATGCAAGCATGAGTAGGATATAATCCACCATGAACATAAATATCGTGAAGGCTATGTCGATTTTGTTTCAACTACATGCGTGAACATGCGCCAAGTCAAGTCACTTAAATCATTCAGAGGAGGATACCACCCTATCATACCACATCACAACCATTTTAATAGCATGTTGGCATGCAAGGTAAACCATTATAAGCTCCCAGCTAATCAAGCATGGCACAAGAAACTATGATCTCTAGTTGTCATTGCAAACATGTTTATTCATAATAGGCTCAATCAGGAACGATGAACTAATCATATTTACAAAAATGAGAGAGGTTGAGTTCATACCAGCTTTTCTCATCTTAGTCAGTCCATCATATATCGTCATAATTGCCTTTCACTTGCATGACCGAATAGTGTGAATAATAATAATAATAGTGCACGTGCATTGGACTAAGCTGGAATCTGCAAGCATTCAATAAACAGGAGAAGACAAGGCAATATGGGCTCTTTTGTCAGATCAACAATAATGCATATAAGAGCCACTTCAACAATTTAATCTTGGTCTTCTCCTATCGACCCCCAAAGAAAAGAAACAAAACTATTTACACGGAAAAGATCCCAACAAGTAAAAGACGAACAAGAAATCTTTTTGGGTTTTCTTTTTAATTACTACTACAAGCATGGAAATTAAAACTAGCTAAAAGCTACAGCTATTTTTTTGGTTTTTCTTAAGGTTTATTAAACACACAAGAAGAAAGCATAAAAAAGGAAAAAAACTAGCATGGATGATACAATGAAAAAGTATGAGCACCGACATCTAGCAATGGGTGTGTGAGCATAAATGTAATGTCGGTGGGAAATACGTACTCCCCCAAGCTTAGGATTTTGGCCTAAGTTGGTCTATGGCCACGGCTGGCCTGGAGGATATCCATAATAATAGTTGGGGTCATACTGCAATCAAGAAGACTCTGACTGACACTGGTTGGCAATCATCTCTGGATCCCAATGGTAATTAGACTATCGTGGAGGATCAACTTGTGGTTCCGACTCTGGCTCTATGGCTGGTGCAGGGTTCCAGTAGGCGTGAATGTCCTCCGACGAGACGAGGTACTGGCCTGCAGATAAATCAAACAAGGAAGGAGCAGGCAAGGTAATAGTCTCCGGATGATATTTATCAAAGAACAATTTGTATTTAACCTCCCCTTCCCTATTCTTTATAATGAAATCATGTGCTACCATACTCTTATAATCTAAATAAACACGAGGCAGCAATTTTTCTTCCTTCTCATGGTGCCTAATAGGTATGTTAAAATGTGCAGCTAGGCATGAAGCATAGATACCACCAAAGATGGGGCCCTTTGTACGGTTCGGACTCAACCGTTTAGCAATAATACTGCCCATACTCACAGAGTTATCACAGAATAACTCGTGGAACAAAATAATAATATCTGGAACACTAAGGTTTCCACAGTTTCCGCGACCAATTAAGCAACGACTAGAAAATATTGCAAAGTAGCTTAAAACAGGAAAATGTATGCTAGTGATTCATGCATCGGAAACCTTCCTCGTTTCCCCTACGGTGATGGTATCAATAAATCCATCCACATCGTCACGAGTTCCTCTATTTTGCCCTCGAAAGGGATCAAACAAACCCGACAAAAATCATAAAGTGACATCTTCTTAACCACATCATATAAATGAAACTCTACTGAAGGAGGTGATTCCCTAGGATAATAGTAGAAGTTTTGCACAAAAGTATCGGTGAGTAGGATATACTGTTCGCGTGGGTCGCGGAGGAAGTCGGTGAGGCCTGCATTCTTAGCCAATTCATAAAAATCCTCATAAATACCGGTTGCTCTCAAAAATTCATCGGAGGGCCATTCACACGGCCTAACCTCCGCGGTGCGTGGCAAATTATATTTGGGCTTCATTGCTTCTTCATTTTGCTTTTCCTTCGAGCTTCGGCTCGATGAGCCCCTCAAAAATCTCTTCATTATTCTCTGAAAAAATTCTGAAATTTTTAGTAACTTCAAAATAAAAGTAAGCCAAACTCAATAATATTGGTAACAACTACTCATACAAGTGCCTAGAGCCTATATCATGCATCAAAACTACTTGGAACCATATAAATTTGACATGCAAGCTCAAGAACATGGTCACCTAGGCAGCATAAATTTGCAATGAATAAAGCACTAGAACAAAAACTAATTGGACCAATGGAGGAGTCACATACCAAGGAACAAACTCTCCAAGCAGTTTTGTGAGAGGTGCTTTGAGCAAGGAGATCAAAAATGGCAGCAAAATGAGTTTGGACTCGGGTTTGAGCTGGATATTCGTGTTTGTGGGAGGAAGAAGAAGTGTGTGGGTGAAAGGATAAGTGGAGGAGGGCCACCGTGGGCCCATGAGGCAGGGGGCGTGCCCAGGGTGGTAGGGTGCGCCCCTGACCCTCGTGGCCAGGTGCCAGCTCCTCCTGCTGTGTTCTTAGTGCCAAATATTCTCAAATATTCCAGAAAAAAATCATATTTAAATTTCAGGGCATTTGGAGAACTTTTATTTTTGAGGTATTTTATATTGCACGGATAATTCAGATAATAGACAGAAAATACTTATTTTTATTTTATTTAAAATAAATAACAGAAAGTAAGAGGAGGGTACAGAAGGTTGTGCCTTCTAGTTTCATCCATCTCATGATCATCAAAAGGAACCCACTAACAAGGTTGATCAAGTCTTGTTAACGAACTCATTCCGAATAACATGGAACCGGAGAAATTTCGGATAACACTATGTTCCCTCAACAGGGATATTCACATCCCCATTAATAAGAATATCATATTTCTTCTTGACAGTAGGAAGAGGAAATTCAAAACCTCCAAATATAATCGATGGAATTTTTCCAATAGAGTTGATACTATGAACTTGAGGTTGTTTCCTCGGAAAATGTACCGTATGCTCATTACCATTAACATGAAAAGTGGCATTGCCTTTAGTGCAATCAATAACAGCCCCTATAGTATTCAAAAAGGGTCTTCCAAGAATAATAGACATACTATCGTCCTCGGGAATATCAAGAATAATAAAGTCCGTTAAAATAGTAATGTTTGCAATCACAACAGGCACATCCTCACAAATACCGACAGGTATAGCAGTTGATTTATCAGCCATTTGCAAAGATATTTCAGTAGGTGTCAACTTATTCAAATTGAGTATACGATATAAAGAGAGAGGCATAACACTAACACCGGCTCCAAGATCACATAAAGTAGTTTTAACATAATTTATTTTAATGGAGGATGGTATAGTGGGTACTACTGGATCTCCAAGTTTCTTTGGTATTCCACCCTTAAAAGTATAATTAGCAAGCATGGTGGAAATTTCAGCTTCTGGTATCTTTCTTTTATTTGTAACAATATCTTTCATATACTTAGCATAAGGATTCATTTTGAGCATATCAGTTAATCGCATACGCAAAAAGATAGGTCTAATCATTTCAGCAAAGCGCTCAAAATCCTCATCATCCTTTTTCTTGGATGGTTTGGGAGGAAAAGGCATGGGTTTCTGAACCCAAGGCTCTCTTTCCTTATCGTGTTTCCTAGCAACAAAGTCTTTCTTATCATAACGTTGATTCTTTGATTGTGGGTTATCAAGATCAACAGCAGGTTCAATTTCTATATCATTATCATTACTAGGTTGAGCATCATCATGAACATTATCATTAACATTATCACTAGTTTCAGGTTCATTACCAAATTGTGTTTCAGCATCAGAGATAGAAATATCATTTGGATTCTCATGTGTTTCAGTAATAGGTTTACTAGAAGCATGCAAAGTCCTATCATTTTTCTTTTTCTTCCTATTAGAAGGACTAGGTGCATCTACATTATTTCTCTGAGAATCTTGCTCAATTCTCTTAGGGTGGCCTTCAGGATACAAAGGTTCCTGAGTCATTCTACTAGTTCTAGTAGCCACTCTAACAGCATTATCATTATTCTTACTATTCAATTCATTGAGCAAATCATTTTGAGCTTTAAGTACTTGTTCTACTTGAGTGGTAACCATAGAAGCATGTTTACTAATAATTTTAAGTTCACCTTTAACATTAGCCATATAATCACCCAAGTGTTCACGCATATTTGAATTGTATTTCAATTATCTACCAAAATAAGCATTAAAATCTTCTTGCTTAGCCATAAATTTATCAAACTCATCTAAGCATGGGTTAGCAAATTTAGTAAATGGGATTTCAACTTTATCATATCTATAGAGAGAATTTACCTTTACTACCTATGTTGGGTTATCAAGACCATGTATTTCTTCAATAGGAGATGGATTAAGATCATATGTTTCTTCAACGGGCGGTAAATTAAGACCATGTATTTCTTCAATAGGTGGTAAATTCTTAACATCTTCAGCTTTAATACCTTTTTCTTTCATAGATTTCTTTGCCTCTTGCATATCTTCGGGATTGAGAAATAGAATACCCCTTTTCTTCGGAGTTGGTTTAAGAATAGGCTGAGGAAGTGTCCAATTATTTTCATTTGTCAACATATTATTCAATAGAATTTCAGCTTCATCCGGTGTTCTTTCCCTGAAAACAGAACCAACACAACTATCCAGGTAATCTGTGGAAGTATCGGTTAGTCCATTATAAAAGATATCAAGTATTTCATTTTTCTAAAGAGGATGATCAGGCAAAGCATTAAGTAACTTGAGAAGCCTCCCCCAAGCTTGTGGGAGACTCTCTTCTTCAATTTTCACAAAATTATATATATCCCTTAAGGCAGCTTGTTTCTTATGAGCAGGGAAATATTTAGCAGAGAAGTAATGAATCATATCCTGGGGACTACGCACACAACCAGGATCAAGAGAATTAAACCATATCTTAGCATCACCCTTTAATGAGAACGGAAATATTTTAAGGATATAAAAGTAACGAGTTCTCTCATCATTAGTGAACAGGGTAGCTATATCATTTAATTTAGTAAGATGTGCCACAACAGTTTCAGATTCATAGCCATGAAAAGGATCAGATTCAACCAAAGTAATTATATCAGGATCAACAGAGAATTCATAATCCTTATCAGTAACAAAGATAGGTGAAGCAGCAAAAGCAGGGTCAGGTTTCATTCTAGCATTTAGAGATTGCTTATTCCATTTAGCTAATAACCTCTTAAGTTTGTATCTATCTTTGCAAGCTAAAATAGATAGAGCAGCTTCTTTTTCAAAAACATAACCCTCAGGAATAACAGGTGAGTCTTCATCATCACTTTCGTCAATATTATCAGATTCAATATTTTCATTCTCTCTAACCCTAGCAAGTTGTTCATCAAGAAATTCACCAAGTGGCACAGTAGTATCAAGCATAGAAGTAGTTTCATCATAAGTATCATGCATAGCAGAAGTGGCATCATCAATAACATGTGACATATCAGAACGAATAGCAGAAGCAGGTTTAGGTGTCGCAAGCTTACTCAAAATAGAAGGTGAATCAAGTGCAGAGCTAGATGGCAGTTCCTTACCTCCCCTCGTAGTCGAGGGATAAATCTTGGTTTTTGGATCTCTCAAGTTCTTCATAATGATAAGCAGATATAAATCCCAAGTGACTCAAAGAATAGAGCTATGCTCCCCGGCAACAGCGCCAGAAAATAGTCTTGATAACCCACAAGTATAGGGGATCGCAACAGTTTTCAAGGGTAGAGTATTCAACCCAAATTTATTGATTCGACACAAGGGGAGCCAAAGAATATTCTCAAGTATTAGCAGCTGAGTTGTCAATTCAACCACACCTGGAAACTTAATATCTGCAGCAAAGTATTTAGTAGCAAAGTAATATGATAGTAGTGGTAACGGTAGCAAAAGGTAACAGTAGCAAAAGTAATGTTTTGGGTATTTTGTAGTGATGATAGCAATAGCAACGGAAAAGTAAATAAGCGAAGAACAATATATGGAAAGCTCGTAGGCAATGGATCGATGATGGAGAATTATGCTGGATGTGGTTCATCATGTAACAATCATAACATAGGATGACACAGAACTAGCTCCAGTTCATCAATGTAATGTAGGCATGTATTCCGAATATAGTCATACGTGCTTATGGAAAAGAACTTGCATGGCATCTTTTGTCCTACCCTCCCGTGGCAGCGGGGTCCTAATGGAAACTAAGGGATATTAAGGCCTCCTTTTAATAGAGTACCGGAACAAAGCATTAGCACATAGTGAATACATGAACTCCTCAAACTATGGTCATCACCGGTAAGTATCCCGATTATTGTCACTTCGGGGTTAACGGATCATAACACATAATAGGTGACTATAGACTTGCAAGATTGGATCAAGAACTCTCATACATTGATGAAAACATAATAGGTTCAGATCTGAAATCATGGCACTCGGGCCCTAGTGACAAGCATTAAGCATAGCAAAGTCATAGCAACATCAATCTCAGAACATAGTGGATACTAGGGATCAAACCCGAACAAAACTAACTCGATTACATGATAGATCTCATCCAACCCATCACCGTCCAGCAAGCCTACGATGGAATTACTCACGCACGATGGTGAGCATCATGAAATTGGTGATGAAGGATGGTTGATGATGACGATGGCGACGGATTCCCCTCTCTGGAGCCCCGAACGGACTCCAGATCAGCCCTCCCGACAGGTTTTAGGGTTTGGCGGCGGCTCCGTATCATAAAACGCGATGAATTCTTCTCTCTGGTTTTTTTCTCCCCGAAAGCAAATATGTAGAGTTGGAGTTGAGGTCGAAGGAGCTCCAGGGGGCCCATGAGGTAGGGGGCGCGCCCTAGGGGGGCAGGCGCACCCCCCACCCTCGTGGACAGGTGGTGGGCCCCTGGTCTTCATCTTTTGCAAGGATTTTTTATTATTTCCAAATAGATGTTCCGTGAAGTTTCAGGTCATTCCGAGAACTTTTGTTTCTAAACATAAATAACACCATAGCAATTCTGCTAAACACAACGTCAGTCTGGGTTAGTTCCATTCAAATCATGCAAGTTAGAGTCCAAAACAAGGGCAAAAGTGTTTGGAAAAGTAGATATGACGGAGACGTATCAAAGAGCTATAAATGATCTTTAAGACTACAGACTGAATGCCTGACCGTTGTCATCTTGAGTGACTTTAGGCCTTCTGTATTCCGAGTGGTTTCTTGTATGGTCGAGTGACTTCATCTTGGCGAATGGAATTGGGGTTACCGAGTGAGGTTGGAGGTCGAGTGGATTGCATCCCTTGGTGAACTCAGTCGGTTTCTTCTGTTGTATCTTGAATATCCTTGACTCTAGGGAAGCGTCCTTGGGTAAGGCATCTAGGTCAAGCCTACGACCCTACACTAGGTTATACCTGGCCATACCTCGAGCCGGGTCGGGCTTCGGGCCGGGCCTAGCCAAGCCTGACGCAAAAAACCCAGGCCCGAGCCCGGCCCGGCCCGGCCGTTGGGCCTATTTTTTGGGCCCGAGCCCGGCCCGAACACGTAAAAGCCCATCGGGCTTCGGGCCGGCCCGGCCCGTCCTTCAGGAAAACACGAAAACGATGGGCCCGGGCCCGGCCTGGCCCGGCCTTCGGGCTCAAAATCTAGGCCCGAGCCCAGCCCGAGCCCGGCCCGGGAGCGGCATTGGGCCGGGCCGGGTCGGGCTTTTTCGGGCCGGGCTGCCCATGGCCAGGACTACCCTAGGTACATGTCATCGTCAGTAGGAATCACTAGAACTGATTTCTATGATGAACTACTTTTCAATTCGGGAGAAGGTACAATTACCTCATCAAGTTCTACTTTCCTCCCACTCACTTCTTTCGAGAGAAACTACTTCTCTATAAAGGATCCATTCTTAGCAACGAATATCTTGCCTTCGAATCTGTGATAGAAGGTGTACCCAACAGTCTCTTTCGGGTATCCTATGAAGACACATTTCTCCGATTTGGGTTCGAGCTTATTAGGTTGAAGCTTTTTCACATAAGCATCGCAGCCCCAAACTTTAAGAAACGACAGCTTAGGTTTCTTGCCAAACCACAGTTCATATGGTGTCGTCTTAACGGATTTAGATGGTGCCCTATTTAACGTGAATGCAGCCGTCTCTAAAGCATAACCCCAAAACGATAGCGCTAAATCAGTAAGAGACATCATAGATCGCACCATATCTGATAAAGTACGCTTACGACGTTCGGACACACCATTATGTTGTGGTGTTCCAGGTGGCATGAGTTGCGAAACTATTCCACATTGTTTCAAATGAAGACCAAACTCGTAACTCAAATATTCTCATCCACTATCAGATCACAGAAACTTTATTTTCTTGTTACGATGATTTTCCACTTCACTCTGAAATACTTTGAACTTTTCAAATGTTTCAGACTTATGTTTCATCAAGTAGATATACCCATATTTGCTCAAATCATCTGTGAAGGTCAGAAAATAACGATACCCGCCGTGAGCCTCAACACTCATTGGAACACATACATCAGTATGTATTATTTCCAACAAGTCAGTTGCTCGCTCCATTGTTCAGGAGAACGGAGTCTTAGTCATCTTGCTCATGAGGCATGGTTCGCAAGCATCAAGTGATTCCAAAAGCCCATCAACATGGAGTTTCTTCATGCGCTTTACACCAATATGACCTAAACGGCAGTGCCACAAATAAGATGCACAATCATTATTAACCTTGCATCTTTTGGCTTCAATATTATGAATATGTGTATCACTACAATCGAGATTCAACAAAAATAGACCACTCATCAAGGGTGCATGACCATAAAAGATATTACTCATATAAATAGAACAACCATTATTCTCTGATTTAAATGAATAACCGTCTCGCATCAAACAAGATCCAGATATAATGTTCATGCTCAACGCTGGCACCAAATAACAATTATTTAGGTCTAAAACTAATCCTGACGGTAGATGTAGAGGTGGCGTGCCGACGGCGATCACATCGACTTTGGAACCATTTCCCACGCGCATCGCCACCTCGTCCTTAGCCAATCTTTGTTTAATCCGTAGCCCCTCTTTCGAGTTGCAAATATGAGTAACAGAACCAGTATCAAATACCCAGGCGCTACTACGAGCATTAGTACGGTACACATCAATAACATGTATATCAAATATACCTTTCACTTTGCCATCCTTCTTATCCGCCAAATACTTGGGGAAGTTCCGCTCCCAGTGACCAGTCCCTTTGCAGTAGAAGCACTTAGTAACAGGCTTAGGTCCAGACTTGGGTTTCTTCCCTTGAGAAGCAACTGGCTTGCTGTTCTTCTTGAAGTTCCCCTTCTTCCCTTTGCCCTTTTTCTTAGAACTAGTGGTCTTGTTAACCATCAACACTTGATCTCCTTCGTGATTTCTACCTCCGCAGCCTTTAGCATTGCGAAGAGCTCGGGAATTGTGTTTTCCATCCCTTGCATATTATAGTTCATAATGAAGCCTTTATAGCTTGGTGGCAGTGATTGAAGAACTCTGTCAATGACACTATCATCGGGAATATTAACTCCCAGTTGAGTCAAGTGGTTGTGGTACCCAGACATTCTGAGTATGTGTTCACTGATAGAACTATTCTCCTCCATTTTGCAGCTATAGAACTTGTTGGATACTTCATATCTCTCAACTCGGTCATTTGCTTGAAATATTAACTTCAACTCCTGGAACATCTCATATGCTCCATGATGTTCAAAACGTCTTTGAAGTCTCGATTCTAAGTCGTAAAGCATGGCACACTGAACTGTCGAGTAGTCATCAGCTTTGCTCTGCCAGATGTTCATAACGTCCGGAGTTGCTCCTGCAGTGGGTCTTGCACCTAGCGGTGCTTCCAGGACGTAATTCTTCTGTGCAGCAATGAGGATAATCTTCAAGTTATGGACCCAGTCCATGTAGTTGCTACCATCATCTTTCAACTTAGCTTTCTCTAGGAACGCATTAAAATTCAAGGGAACGGTAGCACTAGCCATTGATCTACAACAACATAAACATGCAAATACTATCAGGTACTAAGTTCATGATAAATTAAAGTTCAATTAATCATATTACTTAAGAACTCCCACTTAGATAGACATCCCTCTAGTCATCTAAATGATCACGTGATCCATATCAACGAAACCATGTCCGATCATCACGTGAGATGGAGTAGTTTTCAATGGTGAACATCTCTATGTTAATCATATCTACTATATGATTCACGTTCGACCTTTCGGTCTCAGTGTTCTGAGGACATATCTACATATGCTAGGCTCGTCAAGTTTAACTCGAGTATTCTGCACGTGCAAAACTATCTTGCACCCGTTGTTTGTGAACGTAGAGCTTATCACACCCGATCATCACGTGGTGTCTCGGCACGACGAACTGTAGCAATGGTGCATACTCAGGGAGAACACTTGTACCTTGAAATTCAGTGAGGGATCATCTTATAATGCTACCGACGTACTAAGCAAAGTAAGATGCATAAAGGATAAACATCACATGCAATCAAAATATGTGACATGATATGGCCATCATCATCTTGTTCCTTTGATCTCCATCTCCAAAGCACCACCATGATCTCCATGGTCACCGGCTTAACACCTTGATCTCCATCGTAGCATCGTTGTCATCTCGCCAATTATTGCTTCCACGACTATCGCTACCGCTTAGTGATAAAGTAAAGAAATTACATGGTGATTGCATTTCATACAATAAAGCGACTATTGGGGGCGCAATATTTCAAAAAATTACCTACGATCACGCAAGATCTATCTAGGAGATGTATAGCAACGAGAGGGGAGAGTGTGTCTACGTACCCTTGTAGACCGAAAGCGGAAGCGATTAGTAACGCGTTGATGTAGTCGAACGTCTTCGCGATCCAACCGATCGAAGTACCGAATGCACGGCACCTCCGCGGTCAGCACACGTTCAATTTGATTATGTCCCTCGAACTCTTGATCCAGTTGAGGTCGAGGGAGAGTTCCATCAGCACGACGGCATGGTGACGGTGATGATGAAGTTACCGATGCAGGGCTTCGCCTAAGCACTACAACGATATGATTGAGGTGTGTAACTGTGGAGGGGGCACCACACACGGCTAAAAGATCAACTTGTGTGTTCTAGAGTGCCCGCTGCCCCTGTATATAAAGGAGGGAGGGGGAGGCCGGCCGGCCAGGCTAGGGCGCGCCGGGAGAAGGGGAATCCTACTAGGACTCCAAGTCCTAGTAGGTTTCCACCTAAAGGAGAACAGGGAAGGAAGGGAGAGGGCGGCCGCGCCCCAATCCCTTGTCCAATTCGGACTGGGCTTGGGGGTGCCACCTCCTAGTTGCCGCCTCTCCTTCCTACTAAGGCCCACTAAGGCCAATCAACTCCCCGGGGGGTTCCAGTAACCTCCCGGTACTCCGGAAAATACCCGAACTTCTCCGGAACCATTCTGATGTCCGAATATAGCCTTCCAATATATCAACCTTTATGTCTCAACTATTTAGAGACTCCTCGTCATCTCTGTGATCTCATCCGGGACTCCGAACAAACTTCGGCCATCAAAACACATAACTCATAAGACAAATCATCATCGAACGTTAAGCGTGCGGACCCTACGGGTTCGAGAACTATGTAGACACGATCGAGACACATCTCCGGTCAATAACCAATAGCGGAACCTAGATGCTCATATTGGATCCTACATATTCTACGAAGATCTTTATCGGTCAAACCGCACAACAACATACGTTGTTCCCTTTGTCATCGGTATGTTACTTGCCCGAGATTCGATCGTCGGTATCATCATACCTAGTTCAATCTCGTCACCGGGAAGTCTCTTTACTCGTTCCGTAATGCATCATCCTATGACTAACTCATTAGTCACATTGCTTGCAAGGCTCATAGTGATGTGCATTACCGAGAGGGCCCAGAGATACCTCTCCGATACATGGAGTGACAAATCCTAATCTTGATCTATGCCAACTCAACAAACACCATCGGAGACATCTGTAGAGCATCTTTATAATCACCCAGTTACTTTGTGACATTTTATAGCACACAAGGTGTTCCTCCGGTATTCGGGAGTTGCATAATCTCATAGTCTAAGGAACATGTATAAGTCATGAAGAAAGCAATAGCAGAAAAACTAAACAATCATTATGCTAAGCTAACGGATGGGTCTTGTCCATCACATCATTCTCTAATGATGTGATCCCATTCATCAAATGACAACACGTGTCTATGGCTAGGAAACTTAACCATCTTTAATTAACGAGCTAGTCAAGTAGAGGCATACTAGGGACACTCTGTTTGTCTATGTATTCACACATGTACTAAGTTTCCAGTTAATATAATTCTAGCATGAATAATAAACATTTATCATGATATAATGAAATATAAATAACAACTTTATTATTGCCTCTAGGGCATATTTCCTTCAGCGACAACCATAAGGCTCTTTCCAGTTGCCGATAACTTTTACAAAACATGATCATCTTCATACACAATTTATATCTCATCACGTCTTGACCATATCACATCACAACATGCCCTGCAAAAACAAAGTTATACGTCCTCTACTTTGTTGTTGCAAGTTTTACGTGGCTACTACGGGCTTCTAGCAAGAACCGTTCTTACCTATGCATCAAAACGACAATGATTTTTCATCAAGTGTGTTGTTTTAACCTTCAACAAGGACCGGCCGTAGTCAAACTCGATTTAACTAAAGTTGGAGAAACAGACACCCGCCAGCCACCTGTGTGCAAAGCACGTCAGTAGAACCAGTCTCATGAATGCGGTCATGTAATGTCGGTCCGGGCCACTTCATCCAATAATACCGCCGAATCAAAGTAAAACGTTGGTGGTAAGCAGTATGACTATAATCACCCACAAAATCTTTGTGTTCTACTCGTGCATATAACATCTACGCATAGACCTCGCTTGGATACCACTGTTGGGGAACGTAGTAATTCAAAAAAAATCCTACAATCAAGCAAGATCTAACTAGGAGACGCATAGCAACGAGAGGGGAGAGTGTGTCTACGTACCCTCGTAGACCGAAAGTGGAAGCGTTTAGTAACGCGGTTGATGTAGTCGAACGTCTTCACGATCCAACCGATCCAAGTACCGAACGTACGACACCTCCGTGTTCAGCACACGTTCAGCACGATGACGTCCCTCGAGCTCTTGATCCAGTTGAGGATGAGGGAGAGTTCCGTCAGCACGACGGCGTGGCAATGGTGATGATAAAGTTACCGGTGCAGGGCTTGACGTAAGCACTACGACGATATGACCGAGGTGTTGAACTGTGGAGGGGGGGCACCGTACACAGCTAAGAGATTATCTGTTGTACTTTGGGGTGCCCCTTTGCCCACGTATATAAAGGAGGGGGAGGAGGAGACCGGCCAAGGGGGCACGCGCCATAGTGGGATTCCAAATAGGATTCCCAATCCTAGTTGGACTCCCCTTCCTTTTCCAAGAGGGGAGAGAGGGAAGGAGGAGGAGAGGGAGAATGAAAGAGGGGGGCGCCGCCCCCTCCCTAGTCCAATTCAGACTTTCCATGGGGGGGCCACCCCTTGCGGCCCTTCTCTCCTTTCCACTAAAGCCCATGAAGGCCCAATACTTCCCCGGGGGGTTCCGGTAACCTTCCCGTACTATGAAAAATACCCGAATCACTTCGGAACCATTCCGGTGTCCGAATATAACCTTCCAATATATCGATATTTACCCCTCGGCCATTTCGAGACTCCTCGTCATGTCCGTGATCTCATCCGGGACTCCTAACAAACTTTGGTCATCAAATCACATAACTCATAATACAAATCGTCATCGAACGTTAACCGTGCGGACCCTACGGGTTCGAGAACTATGTAGACATGACCCAGACACATCTTCGGTCAATAACCAATAGTGGAACTTGGATGGTCATATTGGCTCCTACTTGTTCTACGAAGATCTTTATCGATCAAACCGCATAACAACATATGTTATTCCCTTTGTCATCGGTGTGTTACTTGCCCAAGATTCGATCGTCGGTATCATCATACCTAGTTCAATCTCGTTACCGGCAAGTCTTTTTACGCATTCCGTAATGCATCATCCCGCAACTAACTCATTAGTCACATTGCTTGCAAGGCTTGTAGTGATGTGCATTACCGAGAGGGCCCAGAGATACCTCTCCGATACTCGGAGTGACAAATCCTAATCTTGATCTATGCCAACTCAACAAACACCATTGGAGACACTTCTAGAGCATCTTTATAATCACCCAGTTACGTTGTGACGTTTGATAGCACACAAGGTGTTCCTCCGGTATTCGGGAGTTGCATAATCTCATAGTCAGAGGAACATGTATAAGTCATGAAGAAAGCAATATCAATAAAACTAAACGATCATAGTGCTAAGCTAAAGGATGGGTCTTGTCCATCACATCATTCTCTAATGATGTGATCCCGTTCATCAAATGACAACACATGTCTATGGTCAGAAAACTTAACCATCTTTGATTAACGAGCTAATCAAATAGAGGCATACTAGGGACCTTTGTTTGTTTATGTATTCACACATGTACTAAGTTTCTGGTCAATACAATTCTAGCATGAATAATAAACATTTATCAGGATATCAGGAAATATAAACAACAACTTTATTATTGCATCTAGGGCATATTTCCTTCAGCAACTGTGACGCCCCCGATTTAATCGTACACTAATCATGCACGCAAATGTGTACGATCAAGATCAGGGACTCACGGGAAGATATCACAACACAACTCTACAAATAAAATAAGTCATACAAGCATCATAATACAAGCCAGGGGCCTCGAGGGCTCGAATACAAGTGCTCGATCATAGACGAGTCAGCGGAAGCAACAATATCTGAGTACAGACATAAGTTAAACAAGTTGCCATAAGATGGCTAGCACAAACTGGGATACAGATCGAAAGAGGCGCAGGCCTCCTGCCTGGGGTCCTCCTAACTACTCCAGGTCGTCGTCAGCGGGCAGCACGTAGTAGTAGGCACCTCCGGTGTAGTAGGGGTCGTCGTCGACGGTGGCGTCTGGCTCCTGGACTCCAGCATCTGGTTGCGACAACCAGAAAGAAAGGAAAGGGGAAAAAGGGGGGAAGAAAGCAACCGTGAGTACTCATCCAAAGTACTCGCAAGCAAGGAACTACACTACATATGCATGGGTATATGTGTAAGGAGGCCATATCGGTGGACTAAACTGCAGAATGCCAGAATAAAAGTGGGATAGCTAGTCCTATCGAAGACTACGCTTCTGGCAGCCTCCGCCTTGCAGCATATAGAAGAGAGTAGATTGTAGTCCTCCAAGTAGCATCTCCAAGTAGCATCTCCAGTAGCATCGCATAGCATAATCCTACCCGGCGATCCTCTCCTCGTCGCCCTGCGGAAAAGCGATCACCGGGTTGTCTGTGGAACTTGGAAGGGTGTGTTTTATTAAGTATCCGGTTCTAGTTGTCATAAGGTCAAGGTACAACTCCAAGTCGTCCTGTTACCGAAGATCACGGCTATTCGAATAGATTAAACTTCCCTGCAGGGGTGCACCACATAGCCCAACACGCTCGATCCCATTTGGCCGGACACACTTTCCTGGGTCATGCCCGGCCTCGGAAGATCAACACGTCGCAGCCCCACCTAGGCAAAACAGAGAGGCCAGCACGCCGGTCTAAACCTAAGCGCGCAGGGGTCTGGGCCCATCGCCCTGAGCACACCTGCACGTTGCGTACGCGGCCGGTGAGCAGACCTAGCAACCTCCATTACAAAGGAAGTTGCGTTAACGCAGTCCAACCCGGCGCGCGCCGCTCCGTCGCTGACGTCTGAAGTGCTTCGGCTGATACCACGACGTCGGGATACCCATAACTACTCCCACGTAGATGGTTAGTGCGTATAGGCTCGTAGCCAGACTCAGATCAAATACCAAGATCTCGTTAAGCGTGTTAAGTATCCGCGAACGCCGAACAGGGCCAGGCCCACCTCTCTCCTAGGCGGTCTCAACCTGCCCTGTCGCTCCGCCACAAAAGATCCACACAGAGGGCCGTCGGGACAAAGGTCCTTTCAGCCCCCAATCCGTGAATCACTCGCGGGTACTCTTCGAGCTGACCCGACTTTAGTCACCATCTGTATAGTATGTATGTATGTATAGTATATACCCGTGATCACCTCCCAGGTGATCACGGCCCGATAGTATAGCAAGGCAGACTGACAAGAATGTAGGGCCAATGATGATAAACTAGCATCCTATACTAAGCATTTAGGAATGCAGGTAAGGTATCAACAGGTGTAGCATCAATGTCAGGCTATGCATCAGAATAGGTATAACAGAAAGCAGTAACATGCTACACTACTCTAATGCAAGCAGTATAGAGTAGAATAGGCGATATCTGGTGATCAAGGGGGGGGGGCTTGCCTGGTTGCTCAGACAAGGAGGGGCCGTCGGTGACGTAGTCGTACTCGGTGGCATCAGCGTCGGTCTCGTAGTCTACCGGAGAGAAGAGGGGGAAGAAAATAATGAATACAGAGCAAACAAAGCATCACAAAATATAACAAGGCAATACGCGGTGTTCGGTGTGCCCTAACGCGGTAGTAGGTGATACCGGTGAAGGGGGGAAAACATCCGGGAAAGTATTCCCGGTGTTTCATGTTTTCGGGCAGAGGAGCCGGAGGGGGAAAGTTGCGGGTTCGATAGGTTAGAGGGGTGTGGCGAACGAACGGACTGCGTATCCGGAATCGTCTCGTCGTTCTGAGCAACTTTCATGTTGAAAATATTTTAATCCGAGTTACGGATTAAAAGATATGATTTTTAAAAGATTTTAATAATTTTGGAATTTAATTAATTATTTAATTAATTCGAAAAAAAGGTATTTATGACGTCAGCATGATGTCATGCTGACGTCAGCAGTCAACAGGGTTGACCGAGTCAACCCTGACAGGTGGGTCCCGTTCGTCATACACTGTTAACTAATTAACCTAATTAAGTTTAATTAACAGAAGTTAATTAGGTTAATTAGTCATTAGTTAATTATTAATCAGGATTAATTAGATTAATTATTTACTTAATTAATTAATTAATTAATTGATTAATTAGTTTTATTCATTTTTATTTACATTTATTTAAATTTCATTTTCCTTTTCTTTTTATTTCAAAAACGTTCTGCGGGTGGGGCCTGCATGTCATAGACAGAGAGGGGGGTTGGACCGGTCAGCCCAGCTGACCGAGTCAACCAGACCGGCGGGGGGGGGGCCCTGGGCCCACCAGTCAGTGGCCCAGGCGTGGCCATGTGGATGCCACGCTGGACACCGGCCGGAGACGCGCCGGAGCTGCCTCCGGCGAGCCAAATGCGGCGGCGCGGCTCGGGAGGGACGCGGGATTCGCGCCCAGGGGGTCTGCCGGGCCGTGGCCGGGCGCGTTCGACGCGGCTCGGCGTCGCGCGTCGAGCGGGGGTGGACAGAGGGGTTGGGAACGACGGAGGTGAGCGCTACGAGCTCTCCGGCGGCGAGGTGCTTCGGGCGAGGAAGAGAGGGGGAGGGTCGGGGCGGAACGGCCCGGCGCGGCGGCGGGGAAGGAGAGGAGGGGGGGGCCTCGGCCGAGCGAGGAGGCCCGAGGGGAGGGACGCGGGCGCGGTGAGCCGGCGCGAGCCGGAGCGCGGCAAGCGCGGCACCGGAGCGGGCTCCGGCCACGGCGACCGAGCGCGCGCGGGGGGGGGGGGAGATGGGATCGATCCCAGGGGGATCGGGGGAGCGAAAGGGGGGGGAAGCTCACGGTGGGGGGGGCGCGTAGGGTCTAGGAGGTGGGCGCGGTGGAGCTCGGAGGCGACCGGCGAGGAGGGAGTCGGGGAGGCGTTCGGCGGCGACGGGCGGTCCGGCGTCGAGATGGGATCGGGGGGGGGGGGGTCGGGGACGACCCCGCGGCGGCGAGGGGGCCTTGCGCCCAGCGCGGCAGGTCGGGGAGGTGCGGACGGGGCGGCGGGGGTCGTCGGCGTCGGGGGGGGGGGGCGACGGGATCGGGCAGCTCCCGATCCGGACGGCGCGGGGGAGGAGAAGGAGGGGATCGAGGGGGAGAGTGGGGTGGTTAGGGATTGCCGACCGGGGGAGGGGGGATAAGGGAGTGAGGGGGTGGACCGGGCCAGGGGGGCTGGCCGGCTGGGCCAGGTGGGCTTGGCCCAGTTGGGCCAGGGGGGTTCTTTCTCTTTTTCCTTTTTTTTTTGGTTATGTTTCCTTTTCTTCTTTTGTTTTTATTCTATTTCTTTTCTGTTTTCTTTTATTTTAGTTTTATAAAATTACCACTAGTGCCTAATTTGTATTAACCAATAAACTACTACGAGATTAATTCTTAACACATAATAAAATAGTGTTAGCATTTTATAAATTCAATAGGCCTTTGTTTAATTGTCTTCACTATTGTTTTAATTGTTTTAGGGCCTTTAAACATTTTATCAAAGTTTGGTTGCTCCACCATAATTATCTATGCAATATTTGGTTCACTCCGAACATTTTAGTTTTAATATTTGAAAACTTTTATTGTTTGCCTATTTTTGAATTTGAATTTGAATCGGTTTCGAACTAACTCGAGATCAGCAACTATAAACGAGGTGACGTGGCACCATTAGCAGAGGATCACTGTAGCTTAATTACCCGGGCGTCACAATTCTCCTCCACTACAAGAAATCTCGTCCCGAGATTTAAGCGGTGGAGTAAGGGGGCGAAGGTGTTGGTAGCGAAAAACCTAACGAGTCTTCTCGGTCTTGGTTGCTCTTCTCGAAATGGTTGATCCATTACATTGATGTCTTTATTTTTTTATTCCAAAGCATCATGATGGAGTTGTCGTCCTTTCTTCGGGGAACTCCATCGTACTTACGAATAGGTAAGGGGCAGCTCTACAATGATAGGATGTTATAAGGGAAATTCATCTGGGGTATCCCAGGAATAAACATATGAGTAGCTCTCGAGTTGAACAAATGACACACATCGAAAGCAAAGTAAGACGGTGTAATAAGAGGTTTCAAGCGGATAGGCAATCGTTCATTGCCTGAAGCAGAGTGCGAAAGGGGTTCAGAGCAACGAGAATAAGTATTGTGTCCGATACCAGAATAGATCAACAGGCAAGTGGCCCGTGAATTACATACAAAGTCAAGCACGAGGAATAACGCTGACAATAGGGTGTACAGGAGAGTCAGGTTTCGATCCTGTGGAAATGTGGGTTATGGGCCCACCATGTGGGTAAAAAAAATTTAGGAAGGGTGTTGTGATCATGCACGATCATGATAGCAATGCAGGTCAGAGGAAAGCCTGTCAGTTATGTCAATGTCAACATCGGTACCAAGGGCGAGGGACGAAGAGAACTATTTTCCTACTCGTTGAACGAGGCGGACCAATAGGCAAAGTTCTCGTCCATCAGTGGTCACCGGAATTCATCAACAGTAGAAATAGGGTTACACCAGACAGGAAGGTACACCGAGGTGTTTACCTAAGCAGGGGATTACCACTTCTTAGATTATATAGGTCACAAGAAGGGTCAAACAGACCCATGGAAAGGAAAATGTGATCATTAGGTTAAACAGAACAATGGAAAGGAAAAATGTGTTTAAACACATATTTCGGGGGTATATCCTTCCCAAGGATAAGCAGAGCATGATATCCATGACAGGATATAATGTAGAAAACCCTTTAGGTAAGGGGAGAGAAATTTCATGACATTACCCATACGACGGTGTTCGGATAATTGAGCAAGAACCATTTAGCATTGGGCTTCGGATGTTCTTGTTGAAAATCAGAGTATCGCAGACATGCTTCGAGATAGCATTGACATGGCCTTCAGGTGAAGATCAAACTTTGGAATCACGAAGGATCCATCTGGAATAACTTGTAGAATCAGTATTACAATTCCCTCATGGATGAATGGATACCCTGCTGAAAAGAAATCTATAATGATAGGTCCTCCAGCCGGGGGGGGGGGTGCTAGGTATGACATCATGTTACCGGGTCATCAAAGGATCAACATCATAACTCTTGGAAAATGTCCCAACCATCATATCCGACCAAGATTCAGATCCGATTGGTGTCAGGATACCTCAGACTCAGGATGCCTGAGAGGAAAAGGTGTAATACAATTGACAAGAAGACATTGTAAAATTCTCGAGAAATGAACTATGGGAGCAGTTCCCGAAACAAGAGCTCATCATTAAATCAACGAGAGGATGAGAAGGTGGCTGATGGGCTCAGCGACAATTCATCGAGAATTCCAACGGATGGATTTCCACGACAATGTGAACAAGGAGGTAATCATTTGTCGGATCAAATGATATAAGGAAGTATGCTCGAGGAAAACATACACAATTAAACATGGGTTGAAAGGTGCACCCGAAATATGGGTTAGGTTGCACGACCAATGCCGGAATGGTGATTCAATGATCAATAGCCTAAGAATGAACTTTCGACCATTAACTTCAAAGAAATAGGGTTGCTAGAAGGAAAGAATCCAAACAACACCATTCACTTGTTGGAATTAACACGGGGACCAAGAAAGAATGGTGATGGTGAGAAGTATTTCTATGTCAAGAATTCTCAAGAGGTGGAACAAATCTCAGAACATTCTTGTCATAAAGGATGGTAATACTCCAAGGTAAAGAAGAACAATTGCTGGATAGCAAGGAACTCAAGGTATAACACCAAACATGAACAAGCTTGTGTTGGTGGGAAGGCAATAAAGTGGTCGATGATAATACAATTCATCGAGGCAAGGATGGTATTTCTCATCATGAATCCAATTGATATCCTGGATGAGCTCAGAATGTTGACGATCTCGAAACCTTTGTCGCGAGAGTTCATGAAGATGTAATCGATCGGCGACGACATCAAGTCAAAGTAATGATGAAGTGAAAGGTTATAGGAACCAAGGGTACGACACAACTCGAAACCAAGCTTGTTGTTCAAGGCGAAATGGTATGACGATGAGGATCGACGTAAGGTTAGTTCATCGTCGAAATTGTGCTCCGAGAAGAAGGACCGGGTAGCACAGTTAAAATCATCAAGACAATGATATAGCCAAACAGGCTAGGAATGCTGTGATCGGGGACAAACTCGTACTTATAGAAGCTTACTGAAGAGTTGTTGAACCGTAGAGCGGACTCGGTTCAGTTATCGGGGTCTTTGAGTGTTCAGTAACTCAGGGCCCGTGAAAAATTGGAATCAGTGGAAAGGTAGCACTTGATGAAGAACTCATAAGATGTTATGCAGTTCCATGATAATCTCGAGATACCGGGGGCAACACTCAACGACAGATCAAAGTAGAGGTTGGACTGGGGTATTACTCTGTAGAAGGCAAGTGCTTAAACTTGCACGAGAAATGGTATTTAAAGGAGAACATGGTCGGAAACCATGATCATAAATGATCGAACCACGGATACAAGATGAACTTATAACAAGGGGGTAACTATTTTTACGAGCAGCTTCCATGATAAGTTATACATCGTGTCCATGGGCATGAACGCAAGGTTCAAGGTCGACTCCCACTTCTTCATTGTATAACCTTCCATTCACTTCTCGCTTTGATAAAAGCATTAGTGTTGAAAGTTTTACCTGGTGAAATACCAGAAGAGTATGACTCATGAAAACTTCCGAGTTCACACATATTAAGGAAGGCCTAGGTTCAACCCGTTAGGGTATCGTGGAAACATATACCACAATCTTCAAGAGTAGATATCACCAGCTCAAAAGCAGAGCATGGTTGGCAAAAGGAGAGGATACAATTTACCAAAGGCATTATGTATCGGAGAAAGAACTCACAAGGTGATTAATTAAGGACATTGTCGGATAATAATCCAACAGTGGATATGGTGATCCACAATGGAGCTGACGTGAGTATCAATACCCAATCAGAGGAAGCAAATTATAGAAACAACTGACTAACTCAATTGTCAAATGCAAAGGAATTATGATTTCCAAATCAAGGGATCAGAAGCAATGCTCTGATTAAGGGTGGATAAGTTGAATAGTCTTAGGGTACAATCAAAGACAATTGGATTGGTCGAGAACCAATTCCAGTTAAAAGGATGGCAGCTCAGCCGGAAAATTAATTTATAAGGATCAATGATGATTGCGTGTATTCGCAAACATATTGAGTCAACGGACTCAAAATGATAATGACAAGGAATGTCATTAAGACTACGAGACTTATGGGATTAACCATAATGCAAGCAAGCAAGAATTTCAAGAGCCAAAGGCTCTAGAGGATTTTCGGAAGATCGAATATTATTTTGAAGACTTTTGCGAAACACATGAACAACTGGGGATAAGCGGATACTCGACAAGTGCGAGAATTATCCATAGGGGTATTCAGGTGACAAGGAATTGCAAGACAGTAGGCACAAGATATTCTCGGATCAATAGAGAGAATTTCGGGGTATCTTGTAATAACAAGATCAACTGGGAATAAAAGTAAGAACGTCAAGTGTATGTATTTATCCATAGGGATATTTCGATGGTAGGGAATTGCAAAAGCAACGGACACAAAGTCTCAAAAGAGTTTCCGCGAGTAACTTCGAAATCTTCTGGTGCAGTCGGCGATCACCTGGACTGAAGGGGCTCTCCGGAGAAAGTATTTTCGAGAACCTAAAGTCAGATTTTAGTTGAAATCGTTTAACCCGAGTAGAAGAGAGTTCAGAGCCCCAGAGTAAAGGTCGAGGAGTAAAAGATCCTACTACCACCCAATGGCGACGTGGGCCCATGGGCCGCACAGCCATGTTAGTAAGAGTTTTGTAAAGTCTAGACTCGACTTCGGCCAAGGAGTTGGAAGGGGAATTCCTACAGGCAGTCGGCTCTGATACCAACTTGTGACGCCCCCGATTTAATCGTACACTAATCATGCACGCAAATGTGTACGATCAAGATCAGGGACTCACGGGAAGATATCACAACACAACTCTACAAATAAAATAAGTCATACAAGCATCATAATACAAGCCAGGGGCCTCGAGGGCTCGAATACAAGTGCTCGATCATAGACGAGTCAGCGGAAGCAACAATATCTGAGTACAGACATAAGTTAAACAAGTTGCCATAAGATGGCTAGCACAAACTGGGATACAGATCGAAAGAGGCGCAGGCCTCCTGCCTGGGGTCCTCCTAACTACTCCAGGTCGTCGTCAGCGGGCAGCACGTAGTAGTAGGCACCTCCGGTGTAGTAGGGGTCGTCGTCGACGGTGGCGTCTGGCTCCTGGACTCCAGCATCTGGTTGCGACAACCAGAAAGAAAGGAAAGGGGAAAAAGGGGGGAAGAAAGCAACCGTGAGTACTCATCCAAAGTACTCGCAAGCAAGGAACTACACTACATATGCATGGGTATATGTGTAAGGAGGCCATATCGGTGGACTGAACTGCAGAATGCCAGAATAAAAGGGGGATAGCTAGTCCTATCGAAGACTACGCTTCTGGCAGCCTCCGCCTTGCAGCATATAGAAGAGAGTAGATTGTAGTCCTCCAAGTAGCATCTCCAAGTAGCATCTCCAGTAGCATCGCATAGCATAATCCTACCCGGCGATCCTCTCCTCGTCGCCCTGCGGAAAAGCGATCACCGGGTTGTCTGTGGAACTTGGAAGGGTGTGTTTTATTAAGTATCCGGTTCTAGTTGTCATAAGGTCAAGGTACAACTCCAAGTCGTCCTGTTACCGAAGATCACGGCTATTCGAATAGATTAAACTTCCCTGCAGGGGTGCACCACATAGCCCAACACGCTCGATCCCATTTGGCCGGACACACTTTCCTGGGTCATGCCCGGCCTCGGAAGATCAACATGTCGCAGCCCCACCTAGGCAAAACAGAGAGGCCAGCACACCGGTCTAAACCTAAGCGCGCAGGGGTCTGGGCCCATCGCCCTGAGCACACCTGCACGTTGCGTACGCGGCCGGTGAGCAGACCTAGCAACCTCCATTACAAAGGAAGTTGCGTTAACGCAGTCCAACCCGGCGCGCGCCGCTCCGTCGCTGACGTCTGAAGTGCTTCGGCTGATACCACGACGTCGGGATACCCATAACTACTCCCACGTAGATGGTTAGTGCGTATAGGCTCGTAGCCAGACTCAGATCAAATACCAAGATCTCGTTAAGCGTGTTAAGTATCCGCGAACGCCGAACAGGGCCAGGCCCACCTCTCTCCTAGGCGGTCTCAACCTGCCCTGTCGCTCCGCCACAAAAGATCCACACAGAGGGCCGTCGGGACAAAGGTCCTTTCAGCCCCCAATCCGTGAATCACTCGCGGGTACTCTTCGAGCTGACCCGACTTTAGTCACCATCTGTATAGTATGTATGTATGTATAGTATATACCCGTGATCACCTCCCAGGTGATCACGGCCCGATAGTATAGCAAGGCAGACTGACAAGAATGTAGGGCCAATGATGATAAACTAGCATCCTATACTAAGCATTTAGGAATGCAGGTAAGGTATCAACAGGTGTAGCATCAATGTCAGGCTATGCATCAGAATAGGTATAACAGAAAGCAGTAACATGCTACACTACTCTAATGCAAGCAGTATAGAGTAGAATAGGCGATATCTGGTGATCAAGGGGGGGGCTTGCCTGGTTGCTCAGACAAAGAGGGGCCGTCGGTGACGTAGTCGTACTCGGTGGCATCAGCGTCGGTCTCGTAGTCTACCGGAGAGAAGAGGGGGAAGAAAATAATGAATACAGAGCAAACAAAGCATCACAAAATATAACAAGGCAATACGCGGTGTTCGGTGTGCCCTAACGCGGTAGTAGGTGATACCGGTGAAGGGGGGAAAACATCCGGGAAAGTATTCCCGGTGTTTCATGTTTTCGGGCAGAGGAGCCGGAGGGGGAAAGTTGCGGGTTCGATAGGTTAGAGGGGTGTGGCGGACGAACGGACTGCGTATCCGGAATCGTCTCGTCGTTCTGAGCAACTTTCATGTTGAAAATATTTTAATCCGAGTTACGGATTAAAAGATATGATTTTTAAAAGGTTTTAATAATTTTGGAATTTAATTAATTATTTAATTAATTCGAAAAAAAGGTATTTATGACGTCAGCATGATGTCATGCTGACGTCAGCAGTCAACAGGGTTGACCGAGTCAACCCTGACAGGTGGGTCCCGTTCGTCATACACTGTTAACTAATTAACCTAATTAAGTTTAATTAACAGAAGTTAATTAGGTTAATTAGTCATTAGTTAATTATTAATCAGGATTAATTAGATTAATTATTTACTTAATTAATTAATTAATTGATTAATTAGTTTTATTCATTTTTATTTACATTTATTTAAATTTCATTTTCCTTTTCTTTTTATTTCAAAAACGTTCTGCGGGTGGGGCCTGCATGTCATAGACAGAGAGGGGGGTTGGACCGGTCAGCCCAGCTGACCGAGTCAACCAGACCGGCGGGGGGGGGCCCTGGGCCCACCAGTCAGTGGCCCAGGCGTGGCCATGTGGATGCCACGCTGGACACCGGCCGGAGACGCGCCGGAGCTGCCTCCGGCGAGCCAAATGCGGCGGCGCGGCTCGGGAGGGACGCGGGATTCGCGCCCAGGGGGTCTGCCGGGCCGTGGCCGGGCGCGTTCGACGCGGCTCGGCGTCGCGCGTCGAGCGGGGGTGGACAGAGGGGTTGGGAACGACGGAGGTGAGCGCTACGAGCTCTCCGGCGGCGAGGTGCTTCGGGCGAGGAAGAGAGGGGGAGGGTCGGGGCGGAACGGCCCGGCGCGGCGGCGGGGAAGGAGAGGAGGGGGGGGCCTCGGCCGAGCGAGGAGGCCCGAGGGGAGGGACGCGGGCGCGGTGAGCCGGCGCGAGCCGGAGCGCGGCAAGCGCGGCACCGGAGCGGGCTCCGGCCACGGCGACCGAGCGCGCGCGGGGGGGGGGGGAGATGGGATCGATCCCAGGGGGATCGGGGGAGCGAAAGGGGGGGGAAGCTCACGGTGGGGGGGGCGCGTAGGGTCTAGGAGGTGGGCGCGGTGGAGCTCGGAGGCGACCGGCGAGGAGGGAGTCGGGGAGGCGTTCGGCGGCGACGGGCGGTCCGGCGTCGAGATGGGATCGGGGGGGGGGGGTCGGGGACGACCCCGCGGCGGCGAGGGGGCCTTGCGCCCAGCGCGGCAGGTCGGGGAGGTGCGGACGGGGCGGCGGGGGTCGTCGGCGTCGGGGGGGGGGGGGCGACGGGATCGGGCAGCTCCCGATCCGGACGGCGCGGGGGAGGAGAAGGAGGGGATCGAGGGGGAGAGTGGGGTGGTTAGGGATTGCCGACCGGGGGAGGGGGATAAGGGAGTGAGGGGGTGGACCGGGCCAGGGGGGCTGGCCGGCTGGGCCAGGTGGGCTTGGCCCAGTTGGGCCAGGGGGGTTCTTTCTCTTTTTCCTTTTTTTTTGGTTATGTTTCCTTTTCTTCTTTTGTTTTATTCTATTTCTTTTCTGTTTTCTTTTATTTTAGTTTTATAAAATTACCACTAGTGCCTAATTTGTATTAACCAATAAACTACTACGAGATTAATTCTTAACACATAATAAAATAGTGTTAGCATTTTATAAATTCAATAGGCCTTTGTTTAATTGTCTTCACTATTGTTTTAATTGTTTTAGGGCCTTTAAACATTTTATCAAAGTTTGGTTGCTCCACCATAATTATCTATGCAATATTTGGTTCACTCCGAACATTTTAGTTTTAATATTTGAAAACTTTTATTGTTTGCCTATTTTTGAATTTGAATTTGAATCGGTTTCGAACTAACTCGAGATCAGCAACTATAAACGAGGTGACGTGGCACCATTAGCAGAGGATCACTGTAGCTTAATTACCCGGGCGTCACAGCAACCATGCTGAGGGACATGCAGTTGCGGTCTGGTGCGCCACTTGCAGTTACGAGACTGTTGTCGGGCTTGCATTTGGCATGTCCCCTTTCCCGACGCCCCCTACAAAAAACGAAAGTTGAGTTGCAACCATGTTGGGGGACATGAAGTTGTGGGGCTGTTGTCGGGCTTGCAACTGACCCGCCCCCTCCGACAGAACAAAAAAGTCCAGTTACAGTCATTTTAAAAGAGATGAGGTTGCGGTCGGGGGTGACACTTGCAGTTGCATGCCTAGTGTCGGACATGCAAATGGCCGCCCCTTCTCCCGCCACCCCCTCCGACAAAATAAAATTAAAACAAAAAACACATAGAAAAGACAACAACAAAAAGTGAGAATAAAAATTGTTCATTCGTGTCAAGATATATCTTACTTAAATCTTCCAAAGATGAATGATAAAAATAGAAAAAGGTAGAAGTAGAAGTAAAAACAGACAAATAAAACATATAAAAAAAAGTATACAAAAAGATAAAATAAAAAATAAATGATAAAGAAGGAAAAAAGCCAGATAAGTACGCGTATCTTATTTCTGTACACACAAGCCTAACAGAAAAAAGAAGAAAGAAAACACTAAATATTTACGTGGGATATCTATTAAGAAAATAAATAAATAAAACAGGAAAAAAAATAAGAAGGACCACAAACCGTAGCCCACGGCCCACGTAGCGGAAGGTACAATAGGTTTTGAACAACGAGAATACATCAGAGACAAATACAGATCAATCAAATCGTATGATTAATCCTGTCGACTGAGACATCACTAATTCTCAGTGAACCCTTTTTCTTAATCTTCAATCAAAACCCACCTACATGTAAAACCCCGCTAAACCTACATAGCATTATTTTCTTTTTACTTTGTACTTTATATATACGTGCGTTATGCACCGATCAATACATCGTGAAGCATTTCCAAAACTCTCGTTTCCAACACTCTGGTAAAGTACACTGCACAAATTTCCATAATACATCAGCGGTATCTCCTTCGGCGCGTGTCATCGGCAGCACAGCAGGCCTGCAAGACCGGTGGCCAGGGCAGCTCGTACGGGTACGCCGCTCCCGCGTACCTGTTCCTCTCGTGCGTGCTCTCCGCCTGCAGCGTGTCGAGCTCGACGGAGAAAAGGCAGGTCTGCCCCCTCGGCGTCAAGAGGACATACCTCTCGTTGGCCGCGACAATGTCGGCCGGCCGCAGCCTCACGACCTTCTCCGTCACCCACTCGCCGCCGCCCTGGAGCTGCGCAAAGACCGTGAGGTCTCTGTTGATCATGCGGACGACGCGCACCGCGCCGTCCTCGCCGCCGATGACCCAGAAGGTGGACAACTCGTCCCGCCACCCCACGACGGCATCCGGGAACATGGCGAGCGAGAACTCCAGGGTGGACTCGTCGAGAGAGAGCACGGCGCCGTCGCGCTCCATCGTCCAGTATAGCGACCAGCGCGTGCGCCCTACAAAATTGATCAAGCCAAACCACGAGAGGGGGACGCCGCCGCTGCCGCTGCCGGCCGCGCGCTGCCTCAAGCTCCAACCGCCGTCGGCGCCCGAGGAGAACACGCAGGCCCGGGGTGCGGCACGGGCATGCGCGACGTATTCGTAGACCGCGACGATCACCCGGAAGTTTGACATGCCGATGCAGCCACCCGTCTCGTCGACGGCGCCACCGTCGAGCAGGAACGCGCCGAAGCACAGGTGGAGACGCATCGCCGGCGGGTAGGCGATCCCCTGGTACCGCCGCGAGAGCGGCTCGCAGACGACGAGGTCCGGGAAGCGAAGCCGCCCCGTCCAGTTTGTTCTCGCCCTGTAAAAGAGAAGGAGGCTGCCGCGGCTGTCGGCGAGCTCCCAGGACGAGGAGTCATCGCATTCCGGGAGGAAATCGAGGGAGAAGTGGCGTCTGTCGATGGCGTCGGCAGCCGAGGGGTCTGGCACGAACACCTGGTTCTGGTTGTTCCCGTCGGGCGGCAGCTTCTCGCGGTAGGGCCGGTCGACGACGTGGTAGTGACCGGCGACGTGGGCTGCGTGGAGGGAGCGGAACCGGGCCAGGAATGCGGTGTCCGCGACGAGGCGGCGCCAGCGCTTGCAGGTGAAGGCGGCTCGGACGAGGGCGACGGAAGAGCCAACCCGGAGGAGCACGAGCTCGAGGAGGTGGTCGGGGACTTGGTGGACGGTCGTTGGCCCTGACGGGATGTCGCTCCTCGACGCTGTCTTGTGCTTGTTCTTGCTGCGCTGTCGTCGCCGGCGGCCAGCCATTGACCCGGAACTCGGATGCACTTCTTGACGGGAATGAATCCTCGAGACACGAATGGGTCTGATAAACTGAGTCAGTGAGCAGCATAAAACGAGCTGCTGACGGTTTAATACACTCAAGCGATGCGATTTGGAGCATATGCATTCGTGCCACTCACGGAACCTTCATTTTCTAAAGATCATGCTACTTGCCTCCCACGGAACTGAGCACTATGCTGGCGCCGCGCCACAGGGAGCTAGAATAAAGTTTACTTCAATCTTGGCGCAGTGGTACCCTCAAAAAAAAAAAAATCTTGGCGCAGTGGCGAGTCAACTTCATTTTTTACCCGTATACGCGTAGTTTTTATTTTATTTTGCAGGGTACCCATACGCGTAGTTTGACACATGAAACATCAGTTACCCCATTTAATAAGGATTTCGTCAGCTTACCCATTTAGTGAAATTTATGCCTGTTTTTACATGTATAAGTTTTATTCCTTTCTTTTGCGAGAAAAGATTCGATCTATTAATATTAATGTTATGGCAGTACAAAGAACACAGGAATACAAAAATTACATCCATGTGACCCTGTTCATAGACCACCTAGCGGAGACTACAAGCACTGGAGTTAGCCGAAGGCGCGTCGGCCTCATCGCCCTCCCTCACGAAGGTCGAGCCAAACTTGTTATAGTAGACAACCAGAATAAAAAAAGACGGTCTCGGGTGCGTGTCGATGGTTGACTTGACTGAGATAAAAAAAGGGTCAGACTAAGTCGTGAGATGACGGTTGACTTGCAACCGAGAAAAGTCAACCCCTAACTTCGAGTCGATGGTAGACATGCAACTGAGGCAAAAAAAATTACAATTGCAAGTTAAGGGTGGACTTTATGCAAAAAAGAGTTGGAGTCAGTTGCGAAACCAAAAGAAACATTGAGTCTAGCTGCAAATCAAGGGTGGACTTATAACTAGCCCAGTTAAAAATTAGTGGACTTGCATAAAAGGTATTCAGACAAAAAGCCTCCTTCCCAAGAAAAACTTAGGGTTCCTTTTTCTTCCGTCGGCGCCGCCGCCGGTCCATCTCGTCTCTGGTGGCCTTAGGACCATGGTGGCGTGGTGGATCCCGGCCCTTGCCGGCGGGAGGGCTCCGTTTTAGATGTTTCTTCAAGTTTCGTTAGGGTTTGTGTCCTTCTTAGGAAGACGAGACTACGGCGGCGCCGGCTCCCTAAAGATGGAATAAGGTCTTCCTCGCCTAGCCCCCGTTCTGGTGATGTGTCTAGCATCATCGATGGGCGTGTGGAGGTGTGTCTCCGGCAGATCTATCGTCGGTGGATTTGCTTGGATCTGGTTGTAGTTCGTCTACGTTTGTGTTTCTTCAGGTTGAATCCTTCTGATCTACGCTACTCTTCATAGGCGGCGGTTGCTGTTCTGCTGCGCTGGTCCTATGGGGCCTTAGCACGACGACTTCCCGACTGTCTAATACAACAAGTTTTGCGCGGCTCCGACGAGGGAGGGGCGATGACGACGGCGCCTTCGGCTCGCTTCAGCGCTTGTAGTTGTCGCTAGGTGGTCTACGGACCTAGATGTAATTTTTATTATTCTGGTGTTCGTTGTATTGACATGATTGAAGATGAATAGATTGAAAGTTTTCTCATAAAAAAATTAGTGAACTTGCGGTTGAGCGGGACAAATTGGTTGGTCCCAATTGCAAGTTGGTGAAGTTACAACTGAAGAAAAAAAAGTCTCACAAAAAAATTGCACAAAAAAACGTTGACTTCAATGGAAAATAAAAGGGAAATGGAGAGAAAAGAAATGGCGAGAGATAAATTAGCCGCTAAATGGATGATCATTCATTCCATTCTTACTAAAATAAATAAAAATCTATATGAAAAGTGAATTTGAAAAACTATTCACAAATTTTATTGTTTGCAAATTTTAAAATATGTAGATAAATTCAAAACAAACAAGAATTTTCCAAAAACTACAAATTTAGAAAATATACAGAATTTTGAAAATACCGAAGAAATACATTTTTTTACAAATTAATAGAAAAGTTGGTGTGCGATAGTGGACTTATAGAAGTTGGTCATTCGAAAAAGATGGGATGCCGAAGGTGGATGTGCAATTGGGTCGGGTGTGTGCCGCGCATAAACGAAGTCTTGTGGATCGAATGGTGTGGTTGCGACTAAGGATAGATAAAATAATATACTTTTGAGCAAAAACACTAGGGTTAAACCCTTATTGTAACTCTTTTTCATTAATCATTAATTACAAAAAAATGATACACAAAAATGATAGCAAACAAAAACACGGTGTCTATATCTATGTCTCTAGTAATAAAGCAAGGTGCGTATCTCCGATTTTTTTCATCCGTTCACCATCAAAATTTATTTTTTCTATCCGGGGTGGAACTAAATTTTTGTGCGTTCATCTGTTTTTTAATTTAGCAATCCAGATTTTCGTACTAGGCCGCACACGTTGTGGCCCAGCCAAACCAGCCCACTAATTTGCCTGCTCAAGAAGCGGCAAAAACTCTATTTGTTGCCCTATACGGCAGATAGTCAGAGTCGCACAGGGTGCCCAAAACCGTGCCTGCCCGTTTCGTTTTTCCTTCTGAATTTATTTTTATATTTACCTTATTTCGTAATTAAAACTTTTCAAAAAAAGTTCAGAATTTGATGTTTTTATCATTTTTCTAAAAATACCAGAATATTTGATTTTTTTGAGGATTTTTTTTCTAATTCTGATTCTTTTTCGAAATTCAGGACATATTCAATTGTTTTCCAAAAACTATTTGTGTTTTCCAAAGTTGTTTGGGATTTAAAAAAACATTTCTAAAAAATTTCAAAATTCGAAAAATATTCTTGTTTTAGTAAAATGTTCACAAATTGAAAATAATATTTGCGTTTAAAAGTACATTTTATAAAATTGTTCTGAATGTTCAAAACATGTTCCCTTTTCAAAAGTCTGTCACAAGTTCAAAAAATGTTTGTGTTTTCATAACAGGTTCATGTCTTCCGAAAATGATTCTGTTTCAAATTTTGTTCATGTTTTGTTTTCAAAATGGATGGAATATTAAAAACATGTTTCATAATTTCAAAAAAATGTTCACTTTTCCTAGAATATTTAACAATTTATATATAAAAAAATTAAAAATGTTTTCTATCTGACGTTGCAGTATGTTTTTAAATATTCGCGCTGGCCATTGGTTAGCAGTACGTGTTTGTTGCCTTGGCTGACAGTACGTGATCGAGTCTTTAAGGTCATGTGTTCGAACGTTCAACCCGTCGTTTTTCTGGATTATTACTCGTGCCTTGCAAACACAGGTCACCTAGATGCGATCAGTTGTGCATCCCACGCTCTATTTGACGCAACTAACGTCATATAGAAACTCCCACACAGCTGTCCCAAGAAAAGCAAAAATATACGTATCAATTTTGTTCCGTCCATCCAAGAAAAGCAAAAATACACGTATCGATTTTGTTCCGTCCATTCCACGCGTAGTTCCCTTTTTTTCATTTATCCCCCAGGTGGGCCGAACTGGGCCTACCACACATTTCTTTTTCTATAACACTGACAAGCAGCAAAAAATTAAGGGCGCGAGGGAATTGAACTATGAACTTTCCTTGTGCCGACAAACAAAGCCAACTCAGCTAGCTTGCAATTTGGAAATTTATATTAAATCACACCAGTTTTTAAATGTCCCTAAGTTGTCTGGAAATAAAAAGGTTGTGTGAGAATAAGGAAGTTGTCTCGAGAATCATGTGCAGAATGCGGTACTCCACAAATTATTGCCAAAGGTAACTTGCACATGCCAATAAAAGAAAATATGATGGTTGGCTATAGCCTATAATTGAAAAAATGTGGGCACGTGCTAATAAAAGAGAATATGTTGGTTTTGCTCTAATTAATAAAAATTATGGGCACGTGAGCACAAAAATAGTTGAAGAGAATAAACCCTTATAATGAAGGGACATTCATGCCTGGTTATGCGCTAATTATGCTAATCAAACAAAAATTATGCGTTGCAATTAGTAATCTATCCGGTTATATCGTCGTAGGAGAGAGAGGTCGAAGCAACCTTGCCTCGAAGGTCGCCGTGTAGCAACCAAATGAGGGCGCAACCACAACTCCGAGACGGAGGCGAACCCAGAGGAAAAAAAACACCAGTTGGGTGGTCATCACCATGCCGACGAACCCCACCACTATAAAGATCTCGCGGGCCAATCATGACCTGTGAGAAGACCGCATCTCCTCGCTCTGTCGCCAAGCGTCGTGGAGACAGTTTTTGGTGAACATATCAATTATCTCTCCCGCTACTTCTTCCGAAAAATTGCTTCCTGTAACATCCCAAATTTTTAATTTGAAATGTTATACATTAGATCATCATTGCATAGCATGTTTTATTGCATTATGGTTAATCCTAAAAATTCCACGCAACTCAAGGACCTACGAAGAGAGTTGGGGATTTCGTTATTTTCATATTTGAGTTTTTCTCAAATTATGAAAAGAGGATAGTTTGATTTTAATTATTTTTCTCTGAAATATTTCTTTTATTAAAAGTAAAAGAGAGAGGATAAAATGACTTCCTCAAAATAAAAAATATCAGATATTTAATATTAAAATCAAATAAGATTTTTATTCTGAATTTTGTCGCTATTTTATTTGAATTAGGAAAAATATGTGTTTTTCAAAATTGCATTTTAGGCCCAAATAAATGTTCACCTTGTCCGGCAAATTTTTGGAGGACGAGGAAAATTTATTTTGGGGTTTTTGGAGTTCGTTTAGTATTTTTTTTCTTTCTTTTTCTGCACGTCAAAATTATTTAAAAAAAAGTCAACCGATTTAGGGCCGTATTCGGCCAAGACTCTCTTGGGCCGGCCTTTAAAGACCGAGACCCCAAGCCCCCAGCCGCCGCCAGCCCACCCGAAACCCTAGCCGCGCCGCCGCCCGATCCGCCGCGCCGCCGCCTCGCCTCGCGCGCAGCTCCACCGCCGCCGCACCGCCCGCCGCCTCGCCGCTGCCGCGTCGCCGCACAGGAGCCCGCCTCGCCATTGCCGCGCCGCCGCACCGGAGCCCGCCGCCGCCATCGGACCCCATCGGACCCGAGGCAGCCGTCTCGGTTTTTCGTGAGAAAAACCGTTTGGTTTTTCTTCGAAACCCTAGATCCGTTTTTATGAGTTTCGGTACGGTTTTATTTTTTCGGTTTAGTTATTTAGCGAACGCCGTTTTTTCGTTCATTTTTACGAACGGTTTTCACCGTTTAGCCGCAGACAGCGAGTTCGTTCGTTAGCCTGTTCGTCAGTTTTTCTTTTTCTCGGATTTTCCGCGATCATTTTCGATCGCGATTCCTGATCCGATTTTCGTTCTAGTATAACTTTTCGCTCGTTTATCGGAATCAGGCGATTCAAGCGCCTAGAGTTTCGTCTCGAAACCCTTTTTTGTTTAACCAACTTAAACAAGTTTTCTCTACTGTAAAATTTGACCTTAGTTCAAATTAGTAAACGAAGCTTGTTTCACTCGCTGTTTGAGTTTTGTTGCTTCGTTTGATTTGATTCTTTTTGCAAACCGGAGTTCTTAAGTTGAACTTTCTGATTAGATCTCTTATTTGCGTTTTACCCGTGCGTTTGCTTGATTGCTTATTGTATGCTTGTTTGTTTGTAATAGATTACCCGGAGTGCGAAGCGTGCTACATCGAGTCTCTAGGTTTCGCGGATCATCGGCAAGACAAGTAACACTTTGATCATACCTCTTACTACCCAGTTTTCATTGCATTAGATCAACCCTCAAACATTGCATGGTTAGGGTCTGAATTAAATTGTGGGTTTGGGAAGTAGGTGAGGTAGTACCTATTCACCTGTTTATTATCAAACCCTGGGAGTTACTTCTACGTTGCTTATATTGCTATGCTATGCTTGTAGACGTGGATTGGGTTTGAGTGTATTCATGACAGATGTGAGATTGCTAAATTAATGGTTACTTAAGGTGGCAACTTTAATACACATCTGGGTGGATTGAGGCACCTGGGGAACCCAGTGATTGCCTGTATTTTTGGAAATCCCGAGGTACCGTGTGATTCTCCTATGGACCGCCACCCAGGCTCAAAGGGATCATAAGATTATTCATACTGGAAACTTCCATGTGCAGCCACATGCCATTATGGGCTCTGGCATAGTTGAGTAAGTTGTGGGAAACCTTTCCATGATGGGCTAGCAGATGTAGGGGATTGTAGGTGTACCGGCCTATCTATCGGTTAAGGGGACCTCTTCGGAAAGACTATGTTTCGGTCATCCGTTTCTCAAACACCATGTAGTGCGAGAACTCCAACAGAGGAGATTGAGTCTTGTGGGGAAAAGTGCACAAACCTCTGCAGAGTGTATAAACTAACCATGGTTAGCCGTGTCCCCGGTTATGGACATCTTGAGTATCTAGTTCTTGGATTATCATGTGGATCTCATCACTCTTAATATAATTTGATTGGGTTTAATGATGATTACTTTTTAATTGGGATTGAGTTGGGTGAACCTTCTCAATGTTTAACTACCACCATGATAGTTAAATAAAATTTATTCCTTTGCAGTAGGGAAAAATTGGCTTTTCGCAAAACCTTTAACCTTACAGCCTCCACCAAACCATATATGCATGTAGTGATAGCTATACATTGTTCAATAATCTCTTGTGTTATCTTGCCAACATATTCTATGTGCTGACCCATTTTTCGGGCTGCAACGTATCATGTTGCAGACTTTTCAGACAATGAGTAAGGAGCCTTAGGTCGTGGTCTTTCACTCAGTGATGTCATTGGAGTTGATGAACTCACTTTATCTTCCAAGCCTTCCGCTGTTATCGTATTAGATGGCCTTAAGCCATATTTATTGTAATAAGTTCTCTTTTGAGACATTCGATGTAATAAGTGTGTGATTGCCACTCTGTTATAAATCCTTCAAGTACTGTGTGTGTCAGCATTACCGATCCAGGGATGACACTTATACACAGAGATCAGATTGTTTGAGGTCTGGTCGCTACAAAGATGGTATCAGAGCACACGCTGACTGTAGGACACGACCACTAAGCTAAAGCCCTAGATCACTATTCTCTTCTCATTTCTAACTCCTCTCCTTTTTCTACTCTTTAGGATGGCGGACGCAAGGAACAAGTTTGCGCAACCGGATGAAGACGCCCCCTTTGGAAGACACTTGAAGGAAGTCACTAGGTACTTGAACATTGGAATATCAAGTTTCACCGGGACTTACAATGCCACTTTACCAGAAGAGGAGCGCTGGATGATTCAAGTTCAAGTTCCGGGAAGGACATTCACACTAGTCACTGAGCCCATAGAGTTTTCTTTCGATGCACCAACCTGGAGTCTAGGAAAGAGTATGGCAGCTCACATCACCATGGGACGCATTGGAGAAGTTTACCACAAGGATCTCAAGGATACTATCTACCAGATTTGTGGGCGCCGAGATGAGCAATGGGAGATGATCAACACCAGGAAGGATAGATCCATTGCAGCTTCCATCCAGGAGTTAAACCAGCATATTCGCCGCCAGGAGAACCAGATGTGCGTAGGCATGATAGATTTGAAGAAGGCGATGACCAGGATCACGGAGCTTGAAGAAGAACTCAGGGAAACTCGCGAAGATTATGAGGAGGAAATCGTCGTACTAGTGGAGAGGAATGACGATCTGGAAAGGAAGCTAGGAGTATTCATGGGAGACCCCGCGCCAGGAGGAGAAGACGAAGAACCCAAGGAGATTCGTCCGGAGGACTACATCATCATCGATGACACTGATTCGGACCCCGACGATAGTGATGATAACTATGTTGATGAAGCTAGAGCAGATGTCATGGAGTCTTCGACCAATCAATATTTCTAGTTGACCACCAAAACAATAGTAGTAGTCTACCATGTAAATAGTATAGTCCAAGCACTTTGTAACGATAGTTCTAGACCGATTGTATGCCTTTGCTTGATTGATTGAGTGATATGTTTGTGTTTGTCTCATGTGCGTATGGGTAGTGTTTTCTCACTAGACCTCAATCTATTCTATTCTCTCCTCTCTAAACCCTCAGATGCCTCCGAGACGTGACACCGGATTTACCTTTCCACCAGAGCTCACTTAGTTGATCCAGCAGCAGAATACCCTGATGCGGCTGTTAGTTCAGAACCAAGGCAACAACAACAACAACAACAACCCACCACCACCACCACCCGTTGACAACTTAGCCCGTTTTCTGAGGTTGCAACCGCCGGTGTTTTCCAGTAGCACCGAGCCGATAGTTGTAGATGATTGGCTTCGCAGGATTGGAAGGGAGTTAACCACTGTAGGATGCACATATGCTGAGAAGGTGCGTTTTGCCGCACACCAATTGGATGGACCAGCAGCCTCATGGTGGGAGAATTACACTGTCACTTATCCTATAGCCACTATCACATGGGATCAGTTCCAGCAAGCTTTCCGTACTGCCCATGTATCAGCAGGAGCTATGACCATGAAGAAGTGTGAGTTTCGCAACTTACGCCAAGGAGGACGTACTATTGGCGGGTATGTGGATGAGTTTAGTAAGTTAGCATGTTATGCCCCAGATGACGTTGCTATAGATGCAACTAAGAAGGAGAAGTTTTTGGAGGGACTGAATGATGAGCTGAGCATGCAGTTGATGGTAGCAAATTTCAATAACTACCAGGAGTTGGTGGATAGAGCTCTCATGCTTGAAGAGAAGCAACAACAGATTGACAGCCGTAAGAGGAAGTATGCACAAGGGAAGTATAATTCTGGAGCTCAGCAGAGACCCCGTTTCACCCCAAACTCGGGAGGACTTGTTCATAACCATGGAGGCCACACTCATAATGGAGGAAGTTCGCATAACCATAGTGGCCCCAAGAATGGCAATAGTAATGGAGGAAGTAGCGGACAGAATCGTTCCAACCCGGCAACACCCACCAAGAAGGATCTAAGCCACGTTACTTGCTACAAGTGTCAGAAGACCGGACATTACGCCAATGAATGTCCTGAAGCCAAAAATGGAAATGGCAATGGAAGCTCTGGGAAGAAGCCCAACCCTTTCAACAGGGGACAAGTGAACCACGTTAACGTGGAGGAGATTGAAGCCCAGCCAGATGCAGTAATTGGTAAGTTTTTGGTTAAGTCTTTTACTGCAGTCGTACTTTTTGATACTGGTGCATCGCATTCATACATATCAAGGGGATTTGTGGATAAGTATAACCTGCCCACTAGAGTACTTAAGACACCCATGTTAGTAACCTCACCCGGAGCAGAGTATATGGCAAGCCATGGATGTTTTTAGATGCCATTGGCCATAGGTAGGCATGTTTTCCCCTCCGATCTGATAATTTTGGAATCGCAAGGTTTGGATGTGATTCTGGGTATGGATTGGCTATCGATGTATGGAGGAAACATCGATTGCGCCAGTAAGACGATTTTACTCACCACCCCAGAAGGAAGAAGGATCAAGTATGTATCCCGGCATGTGCCGAATAGGACTCAAGTAAATTGCTTATCGGGAGTAGTACAGGAGGAAGTACCAGTGGTGAAGGAATTTCCGGATGTATTTCTAGAAGAGTTGCCAGGCATGCCACCGGATAGAGACATAGAGTTTTTGATAGAGCTTTTGCCAGGCACTGGGCTAATATCTAATAGACCGTACAGGATGCCCGCACAAGATTTAGAGGAAATTAAGAAGCAAATTAAGGAGTTACTCGATAAAGGATATATTCGCCCAAGCTCGTCACCTTAGGGATCACCGGTACTTCTAGTGGAGAAGAAGGATGGATCGTTAAGGATGGTTGTTGATTATCGTGGATTAAATGAAGTAACGATCAAGAACAAGTACCCACTGTCGATGATCAATGACTTGTTTGATCAGCTGCAAGGAGCTAAGGTGTTTTCCAAGATTGATCTGCGATCAGGTTATCACCAGTTGAAGATTCGAGAGCAGGACATACCTAAGACAACTTTTACCACAAGGTATGGGCTATATGAGTATACCGTTATGTCATTTGGCCTGACTAACGCACCTGCCTACTTTATGAACATGATGAACAAGGTGTTTATGGAGTTTTTGGATAAGTTCGTCGTAGTGTTCATTGATGATATTCTGGTTTACTCAAAGAATGAAGAAGAACATAAAGAACATTTGTGTTTGGTACTTGGCAAGCTCAGGGAACATCAGTTATACGCCAAGTTCAGCAAGTGTGAGTTTTGGTTGAAGGAAGTTGGATTTCTTGGACATCCGGAGAAGGAATAGCAGTAGACCCCAACAAAATTGTCACCGTGACAAATTAGGAAGCACCCACGACAGTTGGAGAGATCCGGTGTTTTCTTGGACTCACAGGATACTATCGGAGATTCATTGAGAATTTCTCGAAGATTGCAAAGCCAATGACGGAGTTTTTAAAGAAGGACACCAAGTTCAATTGGACTGAGGAATGTGAGGCCAGTTTTCAGGAGTTGAAGAGACGCTTGGTTACATCGCCAGTGTTGATCCTACCAGATTAACTCAAGGATTATGAAGTGTATTGCGTTGCTTCTCGTCGAGGACTTGGAGCCGTACTTATGCAGGAGGGGAGATTTGTTTCATATGCCTCACGACAGCTTAAACCCCATGAGTTAAACTATGCTACGCATGATTTGGAGTTAGCAGTCGTAGTGCATGCGTTGAAGACATGGAGACATTTTCTCATCGGAAACCATTGTGAGGTATACACGGATCACAAGAGTTTGAAGTATATCTTCACACAGAAGGAGTTGAATCTCAGGCAGAGGAGATGGTTGGAACTCATTAAGGATTATGACATGAAGTTGCACTATCATCCCATAAAGGCTAACGTATTAGCTGATGCGTTGAGCCGCAAGAGTCATGTCAATACACTCATGACCGGAGAGTTACCCAGGGAGTTAGTAGAAGACCTTTGTGAACTATGTTTGGAGATAGTTCCGAGAGGTTATGTAGCAGCTTTGGAGATTCAGTCCACTTTGATGGATAAGATCAGGGAAGCGCAAAATACGGACAAGGAGATCGCCGAAATAAAGGAAAGGATGAGCAAAGGAAAAGCCAAGGGATTTGGTAAGGATGAGCACGATACTTTATGGTTTGAGGACCGTGTATATGTGCCAAATGATCAGGAGATCGGGAAGTTGATTCTGCAAGAGGCCCATGATTCGCCATATTCGATTCACCCAGGAAATACCAAGATGTATCTGGATTTGAAGGACAGTTTCTGGTGGACCGGTATGAAGAAGGATATTGCGGAGTATGTAGCAGTTTGTGATGTATGTCAGAGAGTGAAGGCAGAACATCAGAAGCCAGCAGGATTGCTACAGCCATTGCCTATACCCGAATGGAAGTGGGATAAACTAGGCATGGATTTTATCACGGGATTGCCTAAGACTCGTTCAGGCTATGACTCGATATGGGTTGTAGTCGACCGATTGACGAAAATAGCTCATTTCATCCTAGTAAAGACCACTTACACCAGTGCTAAGTTGGCAAAGATCTATATGACCAGGATCGTATGTCTGCATGGAGTTCCGAGGATAATTGTGTCAGATAGAGGAACCCAGTTTACCTTAAAGTTTTGGAATCAGTTGCATGAAACTTTGGGAACCAGACAGAGTTCAGTACAGCTTTTCACCCGCAAACAGATGGACAGACTGAAAGAGTAAATCAGATTCTGGAGGACATGTTGAGAGTTTGTGCGCTAGACTATGGATCTAGTTGGGACGATAATTTGCCTTATGTAGAGTTCTCTTATAACAACAGTTATCAAGCCAGTTTGAAGATGGCCCCTTTCGAAGCACTATACGGAAGGAGGTGCAGAACACCGTTGTTTGGACTTGACTTGATTAAAGAGTCTGAAGAGAAGGTTAAGCTGATTCGCGATAGACTCAAGGTAGCCCAATCCAGGCAGAAGAGTTATGTGGATTCGAAACACAAGGAGACAATCTACAAAGTCGGAGACAGAGCGTATCTTCGAGTATCACCACTTCGAGGAGTGAAGCATTTTGGAGTTAAGGCAAAGTTAGCACCATGTTTTGTGGGACCATACAGAGTTTTGGAACGTATGGGAGAAGTTGCTTACAAGTTGGAATTACCTGAAGGATTGTCCGGAGTTCGTGATGTGTTCCACGTTTCTCAGTTGAAGAAGTGCCACGTTGAGATGGCTGAAATTCCTCTGAGAGATACAGTGCCGTCAGAAGCGATACGGTTGGATAGTGATTTGATTTATGAGGAGAAACCAGTCAAGATACTCGAGTTTGCCAGCCGAGTTACGCGCAACAAGGTCATCAAGTTTTGCAAGGTTCAGTGGAGTCATCATACCGAGGATGAAGCCACTTGGGAACGAGAAGAAGACTTACGAAAGGATCACCCTCACCTATTTTCTAGCCAACCTGAATCTCGAGGGCGAGATTCGTCTTAAGGGGGTAGGTTTGTAACATCCCAAATTTTCAATTTGGAATGTTATACATTAGATCATCATTGCATATAATGTTTTATTGCATTTTGGTTGATCCTAGAAATTCCACGCAACTCAAGGACCTAAGGAGAGAGTTGGGGATTTCGTTATTTTCATATTTGAATTTTTCTCGAATTATGAAAAGAGGATCGTTTGATTTTAATTATTTTTCTCTGAAATATTTTTTTATTAAAAGTAAAAGAGAGAGGATAAAATGTCTTCCTCAAAACAAAGAAATATCAGAGATTTAATATTAAAATCAAATAAGATTTTTATTCGGAGTTTTGTCGCTATTTTATTTGAATTAGGAAAAATATGCGTTTTTTTAAATTACATTTTGGGCCCAAATAAATGTTCACCTTGTCCGGCTTATTTTTAGAGGACGGGGAAAATTTATTTCAAGATTTTTGGAATCTGTTTAGTATTTCTTTTCTTTCTTTTTCTGCATGTCGAAATTATTTAAAAAAAAGTCAACCGACTTAGGGCCGTATTCGGCCAGGTCTCTCTCGGGCCGGCCTTTAAAGCCCGAGACCCCGAGCCCCCAGCCGCCGCTAGCCCACCCGAAACCCTAGCCGCGCCGCCGAACGATCCGTCGCGTCGCCGCGTCGCCTCGCGCAGCGCCGCCGGCGCACCGCCCCGCCGCACCGGAGCCCGCCGCCGCCGTCGGACCCCGCCGGACCCGAGGTAGCTGCCGCGGTTTTTCGTGAGAAACACCGTTTGGTTTTTTTCGAAACCCTAGATCCTTTTTTTATTAGTTTCGGTTCTGTTTTATTTTTTCGGTTTAGTTATTTAGCGAACGCCCATTTTTACGTTCGTTTTTACGAACGGTTTTCACCGTTTAGCCGCAGACAGTGAACGTTCGTTCGTTAGCCTGTTCGTCAGTTTTTTTCTTGGATTTTCCGCGATTATTTTCGATCGTGATTCATGATCCGATTTTCGTTCTAGTATAACTTTTCGCTCGTTTATCGAAATCAGGCGATTCAAGCGCCTAGAGTTTCGTCTCGCAACCCTCTTTCCGTTTAACCAACTTAAACAAGTTTTTGCTACTGTAAAATTTGATCTTAGTCCATATTAGTAAACGAAGTTTGTTTCTCTCGCCGTTTGAGTTTTGTTGCTTCGTTTGATTTGATTCTTTTCGCAAACCGGAGTTCTTAAGTTGAACTTTCTGGTTAGATATCTTATTTGCGTTTTACCCGTGTGTTTGCTTGATTGCTTATTGTATGCTTATTTGTTTGCGATAGAGTACCCGGAGTGCGAAGCGTGCTACATCGAGTCTCTAGGTTTCGCGGATCATCAACAAGACAAGTAACACTTTGATCATACCTCTTACTACCCAGTTTTCATTGCATTAGATCAACCCTCAAACATTGCATGGTTAGGATCTGAATTAAATTGTGGGTTTGGGAAGTAGATGAGGTAGTACCTATTCACCTGTTTATTATCAAACCCTGGGAGTTACTTCTATGTTGCTTATATTGCTATGCTATGCTAGTAGACGTGGATTGGGTTTGAGTGTTTTCATGACAGATGTGAGATTGTTAAATTAATGGTTACTTAAGGTGGCAACTTTAATACACATCTGGGTGGATTGAGGCACCTGGGGAACCCAGTGATTGCCTGTATTTTTGGAAATCCCGGGGTACCGTGTGATTCTCCTATGGACCGCCACCCAGGCTCAAAGGGATCATAAGATTATTCATACTGGAAACTTCCGTGTGCAGCCACATGCCATTATGGGCTCTGGCATAGTTGAGTAAGTTGTGGGAAACCTTTCCATGATGGGCTAGCAGATGTAGGGGATTGTAGGTGTACCGGCCTATCTATCGGTTAAGGGGACCTCTTTGGAAAGACTGTGTCTCGGTTATCCGTTTCTCAAACACCATGTAGTGCGATAACTCCAACAGAGGAGATCGAGTCTTGTGAGGAAAAGTGCACAAACCTCTGCAGAGTGTACAAACTAATCATGGTTAGCCGTGTCTCCGGTTATGGACATCTTGAGTATCTAGTTCTTGGATTATTATGTGTATCTCATCACTTAATATAATTTGATTGGATTTAATGATGATTACTTTTTAATTGGGATTGAGTTGGGTGAACCTTCTCAATGTTTAACAACCACCATGATAGTTAAATAAAATTTATTCCTTTGCAGTAGGGAAAAATTGACTTTTCGCAAAACCTTTAACCTTACAGCCTCCACCAAACCATATATAGATGTAGTGATAGCTATACATTGTTCAATACTCTCTTGTGTTATCTTGCCAGCATATTCTATGTGCTGACCCATTTTTTGGGATGCAACGTATCATGTTGCAGACTTTTCAGACGACGAGTAAGGAACCTTAGGTCGTGGTCTTTCACTCAGTGATGCCGTTGGAGTTGATGGACTCACTTTATCTTCCAAGCCTTCTGCTGTTATCGTATTAGATGGCCTTAAGCCATATTCATTGTAATAAGTTCTCTTTTGAGACATTCGATGTAATAAGTGTGTGATTGCCACTCTATTATAAATCCTTCAAGTATTGTGTGTGTCAGCATTACCGATCCAGGGATAACACTTATACACAGAGATCAGACTGTTTGAGGTCTGGTCGCTACACCTCCTCATTCCAACACATGGGCATATGTACTATATGATTTAATTTACGTAGCTCTTTGAAGTCTGCCCTTTATTTTCGAAGGATTTATTTTTTGACAATTCCTCAAAAACTAGCCGTCGGAAACAATGTATATGACTATTTTATAATCGTGCCTAGGTCTATAATTTTTTGTAGCAGACTTACTTGCAAATTATATTTGCAACACCGACAACAATTCGGTTCGGGAAGGAGGTGACTATAGGCGAGGCACCAACCGACAACATCCAACCAACGGGCCGAGCACTCCTGCCGACTATCAACTCGCATTATTGACGGCCACCACCCACGTCGTTCCACTGACACGAGGTTGAGCTACCACCGCCGATGATGGCAGGAAGAAGGATAAGCGACAATATAGATCGGGCATTATGTTCACATAGAGGACCTGGAATAGTGTGTGCCGGGATGTGGGGAATGCTGAGATATTATTTTTCTCCCATTGCAACGCACGGGGATATTTCCTAATACATTATAAAATTAAAGAACAACTAAGAAAAGATCAAGAGGGTTTACAAAAATAAAGGAATAAGCACAAACAAAAATTGCTGCAAAACCCACATAAAAAAATTCAGAGAAGAAAAAAGTTGTACAATTCAGTTCTACATGGCATGCAAACCTGAGCTAATTTCAGTTTTGCGAAAAAACATGTATAATCAATTTTTTTGTGCCGCTCGATAATGAACAGGGGAACTGAAGAGAGAGCAGAGAAAGTCTACATAGACTGAGAAAGGAAACAACTAGCGCTGGATCCTTGGTTATGTATCTGGGCCTGTCTAGGACACATCTAGATGTGACACAACTATGTCACATTTAAACTGATTTTTACTCTGTTTGTGGTCTATTTTTTTGTCTTAGTTTTTTTTGTTGCTGCATTATATATTTGTGGGAGCTTAGATGTTAAATTTTTAAAAAACATCTAGATGTGAATTAGATAAACTGTATCCATAACTACTTCCCACCCGTCCGTCACGTATTTGTGCAAAAAAAATATCTGCTCTTTCTTAAAATCAACTTGCAGTCCGTATTTAAATCCCTCCAAGAAAAACATTTCACTTTTTGCAAAAAAATAAACTTGCAGTTTCCTTAAATCAATCGACAGTCCAAGTTTAAGTTTGACCAATAGGGTAAATCAAGAAAACAACACTAGCAGCAGCAACCGGAGCTGAATATGCAACAACAATCCATGGACGCGTATCCAAGACAAAAACTAAGTTCCCACTCATGACCCAGATTCCAAGCTGCACCAAGTAAGAAATGTAGAACAATTAGCTCATAAGGACCACCATTGTATAACTTCCAATCAATAGATGCAATTTTTCAAATTGGGTAAAAGTGCAATCCGATCACCGTAGAACTAGGAATAATAGCACCAAAGATAAATATTGTTTCCGTAAAATAAAGAGCCAGAAACAGGCTCACGAATAGCATCAATATCTACTAGAGGGGCAGTGGTAAAGGCGATAGAGAAATGTTCGCTACTTGCGTAAAATACCCTGATATTTGGTTTAATCAACCTGCAGTCTGTATCATCTGTTATTTTCAAGTATGGGATAATGGGTAGAATCTTTGAATGGATCCCGGACATGACAAAAGCAGTCCAGAAAACAAAAAGAAATGGCACTTTCTATTTGGCGCTTCACGCGTCGATTACTGTGCATTTTGCAAACGAGCGCCTGAAACCCTTCAAGCTGGGCCGGCCCGCTTAGCTGTTTTTCTTATTTTTGTTGGAAACAGAAAAATAGAGGCGGGAGACAGGTTTCAAATTCACGAGCTCACGATCTTGTCAACTGCACTAACCACTACGCTACCTTTGGCGCTTGCGCACACCTTCTTCTTTTTTCACATTTCTATGTATAGCAAATGCCCACATATGTTTTTTCTTTCTCTTTTTTTCCTATTTTCTTTTCCTCTTTTTAAATGTGTGAAATTCTCAAATTCGATGAACTTTTTTCAAATCCGATGATTTTCTTAAAAAAATCAATGTTCTTTTCTAAAATTTTGTGAACTTTTTTTTAAAATTTATTAACTTTCTGAAATCCAATGAACTTTTTGGCAAATTATTATGAACCCTTTTAAAATTTGATGATATTTTTAAATTCAAAGAAGAAATTTTAAAAATCAATTAAATTATTTTTAAAATTCGATGAAATTTTCTTTTCAAAATTTTGAACATTTTCAAAGTTGACGATTTTTTTAAAAAAAATCGTGAACTTTTCTTAAAAAATTGATGGACTTTTTTATTTTTTTCTGAAACTTTTTTTAAATCAATGAACTTTTTTCAAGTTTGTGAACTTTTCTTAAAAAATTATGCACATTTTCGAAATCGATGAACCTTTTCGACTTCACAATTATTCCAAATAATTAAAAGAAAATCTAAGTCTTAGAGTAGACAATATTGTGCAATAAATATCGCAGTTGTAGTGGTTCTTATATCATCGGCGCTATTCTTAGTCGCGAGAGTCGAGTAGGTGTAGGCATTAATCTAACTCATACGGGATTCGTGATCGGGCGTCTGAGTTGCAGATTAGGAGCTCCCAAAGGAAATCGGCCGCCCTGCGCGAGAAGATATTGGACTGGACCGAGAAGCAAAACGAAAAGGGAAGAAAGCAGGTCCAGGAGTCGCGCGATAAGCAACGCGAGCGCCCGACAACAGATCAACGGTTGCATGAGATTTACCACATATCTTTATCTTTACCTACTAATAAATCGGCTGCCGGTTCTAGTCGTTCGTCATTAAAATTGCCTTTTAAATTGGTAAAAATTACCCACCAATACAACTCGTAAGTGAAAACATGATTCATTTTTTTCTTAAGTCGCCACTGACAGTGCTTGGTTCATCTATGGAAATGCCGTTAGACAACACAGAACATACCAGCCTATTGGCTTATAGCATCTCCAGCCGTTGGCCCCCAAGAGGAGCTAAAAATCGCTCCCTCGGGGCGCACCAGCGCAAACCACGTGATGGGGACCTGATGCCCCCCGTCGCGGCGCCCACATTTTTTTTCTGAAAATTTTAATTTTGGCGTAAACACGACGCAAATTCAACCAAACTTCGGTGAGTTCGTACATATTTAAAATATTTTACAAAAAAATGCTACTAGGCTGCTCCTCGCGGTCTCCCTCGCCGCTCCTCGCCGCCCACCGCCCTTGCAGTTCTACATGCCGAGGAGGCGGTAGAACCGTGTGTAGTCGCCGGCGTCGGCGTCGGCGTCGTCGCCGTCGCCGTCGCCGCCTCTTCCGCGGCCACCGCCCTGCTGCAACCCTCCCTCGGTTGGCGCGGCGGGTTGGACGGTCCGGGGGCATCTCGTCGTCGTCCCTGTCGAGGATCACGACGCCGCGCTCGTCCTTGCACCCACGTTTGCGGGCGGCTATCTCCTCTAGGGCCCGGCGCTGCCGGACCATCTCGTCGCGGAGGTAGTCATCCCGCGCCCACCATAGGGCGTCCTCGTCGGAGAAGTCGCGCCGGGCTATCTCCTCGTACTCCGCGGCAGCTTTGGCATTGATTCGCTACGAGAAACGAGACGATAAGGACGATGAAGCGGCGAGAAGAGAGACGAGTCACTGGCAAGGAGGGCCCGCAGCTGTTTCGCGCTAAAAACGATTCGCCCGGCGCCCTCGAGCGCCCCCAGCGCGCCGGGTTCGTGTATGGTCCGTCAACGTCAATTTCGGTCCGAGCCGGCAAAAAATGGACCCTTGGGGACGCGACTAGGCCGATTTTTCGGCGTCAGCGACCGAAAAGTCGTCTGGGGGGCCTTGTTGGGGGCGCGGCTGAAGATGCTCTTAGTCATTTTTCTAGTGCCAGGAGACCTGGGTTTGAACCCGGGTCCTCCTCATTTTTTGCAGCCTTTTTTTCGTGAATTTCAGTTTGCATAGTATAGAGCTATCTCGCCCAGTGTCGCTTAATAGATGGTCTACACAGTACGAAATATTCTCTTTTAACATTTTTTTGTAGATTCAAGTATTTTTTTAAAAAACATTCATATCTTTCAAACCCCCACTCTATATTTAGCATGCTAAATATGGAAATCGCCCAGAAAAAACTGTAAATTCAGAAAAAACTGTAGATTCTAAATATAATGTTATCTTGCATGTTAATTATTTTTAAAATTATTTTTATGTTGCACCTTAATTAGTACTTTTCTTTTTCTATTAAAGGCACAGACTTTTCTTACTCCCTTTTGTTGTACGTCGCTTATTACCAGATTTTCATCCGTCATTTGGTTCGTCCATTTGCACATAAAATAAAAAATAAAATAAAAAATGTTCACAATTTTAAAAATGTTTGCAAATAGTATAAAATGTTCATGAATTCAAAAAATGTTCTTCATTGTGGAAAATGTTCATAAATTTGTAAAAGTGTTCACAAATTTTAAAAATGTTCATGATTGCAAATATGTGCATGAGTTATAAAAAATGTTCATGATTTTAAAAATTGTTCATGATTTCACGAAATTGAGAGTGATATTGTATCTTGATGATGCAACAAAATGTGGCCATGGCCATTGAAAATTATGAAAAAAAAAATCTCCCGTCGCAACGCACATGCCCTTTTGCTAGTACAACTAACATTTTTCAGGGATATATACAACCAATGATTGAGAACTTAAGATGAGACATTGTTACCGAAAAAGTGCTCTCAACGACCACCATACAAAGAATCCATACAATCAGAAACAAACTCCCGCTCTGAAATCTCTTTCTCTGATTGGCGAGGAGATGTCAAGGCGAGTAGTGAAACCCTTTGTGCGCTGCTGGTTCTCACTCTCCCCGCCAGCTGCTCCAGCGGTGGGAGGGAGGGGAACCTTGGATTTGTGCATTTGTTTTGTTCTCGAAAGGGTTAGGGTTGAGGGAGTCACTATCGAGGCCGTCACGGCGGCGACGCGTCTAAATAAGTTTCTCCGTGCTCTAGCCTTCGTCTAGGAGGCAAAGCAGTGGGGGATCCTCGGATCTAGTTGAGGTCGCGCACTATGGTGTTTGGAGGTCGACTAGCAATGCCCAGTTTGGTCCTGAGATGCATGGTGGTTGTGTGGGGATGAAGATTCTTTTTCTTCGTCGATATGATTTTCTGTTGTGTTTGTTCCTCCTTTGTGTTGCTGCTGGAGGGATGTCCTGCTTTGCGCCGGGCGGTTGGCCCGGCCGCGATGTCGGAATCGGCTCCTAGTTCTCTTCCATCTGAAAAAGGCACATATAGCGGTACTCAAAGCCACAAATGGCAAAGGCTGGTGTAGGCATGTCGGATGCACATGTGTCTCCTTGTCTTTTTTGTGTCAGAGCGAAGAAGTGGGGGAGCAGCATGGCAGTAATTATGCCGTGGTTGAAGATGAGGACTTTCTTGGGTCTGGATGCAGATTATTGTGTTGTAGGGATCTCCTCGCAAGGTTCAGGGATGATGACATAAAGCCCCGATGGTCTCGTGTCTTGCCGGTTGTTTTGGGGTGCTCTTTGTTATTCTGTTTGTTTATGCGTGTATTAGGGTGTGCTTGTTTGGGTTAAAAACTTTGTTTCATGTCATGATTTAAATACAAGCATATTTTATTAAAAAAATATCCATACACTCGGACGTCACACACACCCAAGGCAAGATACACATGTGTTTCGGTTTACTCACACCACCCTATACAACTCCAAGTGGAACAACAGATGTACAATAAGCATGAGTATGAAGACGAAGAAGCTCTCAACCGTGAACAAGCATGGCGAAGGCTGGAGAGACGAAACTAAATGCCCACGTACCATGTGCTTCACAACGGTGCCTTCATGAAGGTGTTGGGGAACGCAGTAATTTCAAAAAAATTCCTATGCACATGCAAGATCTATCATGGTGATGCATAGCAACGAGAGGGGAAGAGTGTTGTCCACGTACCCTCGTAGACCGTAAGCGGAAGCATTATGACAACGCGGTTGATGTAGTCGTATGTCTTCACAATCCGACCGATCCTAGTACCGAAAGTACGACACCTCCGCGATCTGCACGCGTTCGGCTCGGTGACGTCCCACGAACTCTCGATCTAGCTGAGTGTCGAAGGAGAGCTTTGTCAGCACGACAGTGTGATGATGGTGATGATGAAGCTACCGGCGCAGGGCTTCGCCTAAGCACTACGATGATATGACCGAGGTGGATTATGGTGGAGGGGGGCACCACACACAGCTAAGAGATCAATGATCAACTTGTGTGTCTATGGGGTGCCCCCCTCCCCCGTATATAAAGGAGTGGAGGAGGGGGGAGGGCTGACCCTCTATGGCGCGCCCTGGAGGAGTCCTACTCCCACCGGGAGTAGGATTTCCCCCTTCCCTAGTTGGACTAGGAGAGAAGGAAGGGGGAGAGAGAGGGAAGAAGGAAAGGGGGACGCCACCCCCCTTCCTAGTCCAGTTCGGACCAGAGGGGGAGGGGGCGTGCGACCTGTCCTGGCCGCCTTTCTCTCTCTCTCCACTAAAGCCCATTAGGGCCCATATACTCCCCCGGGAGTTTCGGTAACCCCCCGGTACTCCGGTATATGCCCGAACTCTCTTGAAACCTTTCCGATGTCCAAACATAGTCATCCAATATATCGATCTTTATGTCTCGACCATTTAGAGACTCCTCATCATGTCTGTGATCACTTCCGGGACTCCAAACTACCTTCGATACATCAAAACACATAAACTCATAATACCGATCGTCACCGAACGTTAAGCGTGCGGACCCTACGTGTTTGAGAACTATGTAGACATGACCGAGACACATCTCTGGTCAATAGCCAATAGCGGAACCTGGATGTTCATATTGGCTCCCACATATTCTACGATGATCTTTATCAGTCAAACCGCATAACGATATGCATTGTTCCCTTTGTCATCGGTATGTTACTTGCCCGAGATTCGATCGCCGGTATCTCAATACCTAGTTCAATCTCGTTACCGGCAAGTCCCTTTACTCGTTTCGTAATGCATCATCCCGCAACTAACTCATTAGTCACATTGCTTGCAAGGCTTATATATTGATGTGAATTACCGAGAGGGCCCAGAGATACCTCTCCAACAATTGGAGTGACAAATCCTAATCTTGATCTATGCCAACTCAACAAACACCATCGGAGACACCTGTAGATCACCTTTATAAACACCCAGTTACGTTCTGACGTTTGGTAGCACACTAAGTGTTCCTCCGGTATTCGGGAGTTGCATGATCTCATAGTCATAGGAACATGTATAAGTTATGGAGAAAGCAATAACAACAAACTAAACAATCATCGTGCTAAGCTAACGAATAGGTCAAGTCAATCACATCATTCTCTAATGATGTGATCCCGTTAATCAAGTGACAACTCTTGTCTATGGTCAGGAAACATAACCATCATTGATTCAACGAGCTAGTCAAGTAGAGGCATACTAGTGACACTCTGTTTGTCTATGTATTCACACATGTACTAAGTTTCCGTTTAATACAATTCTAGCATGAATAATAAGCATTTATCATGATATAAGGAAATATAAATAACAACTTTATTATTGCCTCTAGGGCATATTTCCTTCAGAAGGGCACGTCGCCAAAGCGTCGTCACTGCTAGACCAAAAGGATCAATGTTTTCACCTAGAGCAACATGGAGGAAAAGGAGTAAGCACGACGAATCCTTCAAGAAGGGGACACTCATGGACACCGACATCATCGGCCTGGCCAGAGGCAGACAAGGTTTTCACCTTAGCACACATGCACCTCTCTGACCTAGGTGCAGCCAACAACTCACCTGCCGCACCACCAGCCATGAGCGCACGACTCCCACCATCTGAACTGCCGCCCGACCACCGGGTGCTCCAGATCCCCGTCAAAAGTACGGGCCTTGCATTGTCCGGCAAACCCTAACCGTCGTCGAAGCCGACAACGTTTGCATGGACCAAGGTCGATCTAGTGCCCAGATAACCAGGTGAAGAAAATATGCCCTAGAGGCAATAATAAAGATGTTATTTATATTTCCTTATATCATGATAAATGTTTATTATTCATGCTAGAATTGTATTAACCAGAAACTTAGTACATGTGTGAATACATAGACAAAACGGAGTGTCTCTAGTATGCCTCTACTTGACTAGCTCGTTAATCAAAGATGGTTAAGTTTCCTAACCATAGACATGTGTTGTCATTTGATGAACAGGATCACATCATTAGAGAATGATGTGATGGACAAGACCCATCCGTTAGCTTAGCATAATGATTGTTAAGTTTTATTGCTATTTCTTTCTTCATGACTTAATACTTATACATATTCTTCTGACTATGAGATTATGCAATTCCCGAATACCGGAGGAACACCTTGTGTGCTATCAAATGTCACAACGTAACTGAGTGATTATAAAGATGCTCTAAGGTGTCTCCGAAGGTGTTTATTGGGTTGGCATAGATCAAGATTAGGATTTGTCACTCCGAGTATCGGAGAGGTATCTCTGGGCCCTCTCTGTAATGCACATCACTATAAGCCTTGCAAGAAATGTGACTAATGATTTAGTTGCGGGATGATGTATTACGGAACGAGTAAAGAGACTTGCCGGTAACGAGATTGAACTAGGTATGATGATACCGACGATCGAATCTCAGGCAAGTAACATACCGATGACAAAGGGAATAACATATGTTGTTATTGCGGTTTGACCGATAAAGATCTTCGTAGAATACGTAGGAACCAATATGAGCATCCAGGTTCCGCTATTGGTTATTGACCGGAGATGTGTCTCGGTCATGTCTACATAGTTCTCGAACCCGTAGGGTCCACACGCTTAACGTTTGATGACAATTTGTATTACGAGTTATGTGTTTTTGGTGACCGTAGTTTGTTTGAAGTCCCGGATGAGATCACGAACATGGCGAGGAGTCTCGAAATGGTTGAAAGGTAAAGATTGATATATTGGAAGGTAGTGTTTGGACACCGGAAGGGTTCCAGAGTGTATTTGGTACATACCAGAGTACCGTAGGGGTTACCGGAACCCCCCGGTGAAACATATGGGCCATAGGAGGGAGGCTAACCAGCCCACAAGGGGCTGGTGCACCCCCCACAAGGGAGGAGGCCGAATTGGTTTAGGGAAGGGGGCGCCACCCCGCTTTTCCTTCTCCTACTCCCTCTCCTTCCTTTTCCCTCCGGTGAAGAAAGGAAAACGGGGGGGGGGGGGGGGCAAATCCTACTAGGACTAGGAGTCCTAGTAGGACTCCCCCCATGGCGCACCCCTCTTGGTTGGCCACCTCTCCTCCCCTCCTTTATATATGGGGGCGGGGGTACCCCAAAGGCACATCAATTGTTCTCTTAGCCGTGTGCGGTGCCCCCTCCACAGTTTACTTCTCCGGTCATAGCGTCGTAGTGCTTAGGCGAAGCCCTGCGCGGATCACATCACCATCACCATCACCGTCACCACACCGTCATGCTGACAAAACTCTCCCTCGACCCTCTGCTGGATCAAGAGTTCGAGGGATGTCATCGAGCTGAACGTGTGCTGAACTCGGAGGTGTCGTACGTTCGGTACTAAGATCGGTTGGATCATGAAGACGTTCGACTACATCAACCGCGTTAACCTAATGCTTCCGCTTTCGGTCTACGAGGGTACATGGACACACTCTCCCCCTCTCGTTGCTATGCATCTCCTAGATAGATCTTTCGTGATCATAGGATTTTTTTGAAATTGCATGCTACGTTCCCCTACAGTGGCATCCGAGCCAGGTTTATGCATAGATGATATGCACGAGTAGAACACAAAGAGTTGTGGGCGATAATAGTCATACTGCTTACCACCAACGTCTTATTTTGATTCGGCGGTATTGTTGGATGAAACGGCCCGGACCAACATTACATGACCACATTCATGAGACCGGTTCTACCAACATGCTTTTGCACATAGGTGGCTGGTGGGTGTCTGTTTCTCCAACTTTAGTTGAATCGAATTTGACTACAGCTGGTCCTTGTTGAAGGTTAAAACATCACACTTGGCAAAAAATCGTTGTGGTTTTGATGCGTAGGTAAGAACGGTTCTTTGATACGTCGATTTTGCATCATGCTTTTATATCGATATTTATTGCATTATGGGCTGTTATTACACATTATGTCACAATACTTATGCCTATTCTCTCTTATTTTACAAGGTTTACATGAAGAGGGGGGATGCCGGCAGCTGGAATTCTGGGCTGGAAAAGGAGCAAATATTAGAGACCTATTCTGCACAGCTCCAAAAGTCCTGAAACTTCACGGAAGTCATTTTTGGAATTAATAAAAATAGCAAAGAAAGTACCAAAGGGGGCCCACACCCTGGCCACGAGGGTGGGGGGCGCGCCCCCCTGCCTCGTGCTGGATCTCAGAGTCTCAGAAATTGCTCCATGCTCGATACTTCTTGTGCTGGATCTTTTATGATGAAGACTATTGAATTCAAATGGGATTTATTGGAAAGAATTAAACGCAACTCTGAAGATTGGGACCTCGACGAAGGTAAGGAGTCATGTATAACCCCTAAGTTTGATTGTGTTAAATCTTTTATGGATACCGATGTTTTCCGTGAATTTAGCACTAAATATGGACTTGACTATGAGATTGTAGCTTCTTTATGTGAATCCTTTGCTACTCATGTTGATCTCCCTAAGGATAAGTGGTTTAAATGTAATCCTCCTATTGAAGTAAAAGTAGTTGCACCCATTAAAGTTGAAGAAAAGACTATCACTTATGATGATCCTGTTGTTCCTGCTGCTTATATTGAGAACCCACCTTTCCCTGTTTGAATAAAGGATCATGCGAAAGCTTCAACTGTGGTTAACAAAAGTAATATTAAGACACCTAAACCCCTTGAGCAAATTAAAGTTGAACCTAAAATTGCTATGGTTAAAGATCTCTTGGCCGATAGTATTGATGGGCATGTTATTTACTTCTGCAATGAAGCTGCTAGAATTGCTAGACCTGATGCTAAAAATAAACATAGACCTGTTGTAGGCACGCTTGTTATTTCTGTTAAAATAGGAGATCATTGCTATCATGGCTTATGTGATATGGGTGCTAGTGCAAGTGCAATACCTCATTCCTTATACACAGAAATTATGCATGATATTGCACCTGCTGAGATAGAAGAAATTGATGTTACAATTAAGCTTGCTAATAGAGATACTATTTCACCAGTTGGGATTGTTAGAGATGTTGAAGTCTTGTGTGGGAAAGTTAAATGCCCTGCTGATTTTCTTGTTCTCGGTTCTCCACAAGATGACTTTTGTCTCATTATATTTGGTAGACCCTTCTTGAATACTGTTAATGCTAAGATAGACTGCAATAAGGATATTGTTTCTGTTGGTTTAGGGGATATGTCTCATGAGTTTAATTTTGCTAAATTTTGTAGACAACCCCATGATAAAGAATTGCCTAGTAAATATGAAATTATTGGTCTTGCTTCTATTGCCGTGCTTCCTACTGATCCTTTAGAACAATATTTGCTAGACCATGAAAACGATATGTTTATGAATGAAAGAATGGAAATAGATGAAGTATTCTTTAAACAGGGACCTATTCTGAAACACAACTTGCCTGTTGAAATCCTAGGGGATCCTCCTCCACCCAAGGGTGATCCCGTGTTTGAGCTTAAACCATTGCCTGGTACTCTTAAATATGCTTATCTTGATGAAAAGAAGATATATCCCGTTATTATTAGTGCTAACCTTTCAGAGCATGAAGAAGAGAAATTATTGAAAACTCTGAAGAAGCACTGTGCTGCTATTGGATATACTATTGATGATCTTAAGGGCATTAGTCCCACTCTATGTCAACACAAATAAATTTGGAGAAAGACGCCAAACAGTTATTGATCACCAACGACAGCTAAATCCTAAGATGAAAGAAGTGGTAAGAAAGGAAATATTAAAGCTCCTTGAAGCAGGTATAATTTATCTCGTTGCTGATAGTCAGTGGGTAAGTCCTATCCATTGTGTCCCTAAGAAGGGAGGTATTACTGTCATTCCTAATGATAAAGGTGAATTGATTCCGCAAAGAATTATTATAGGTTATGGGATGGTGATTGATTTCCGCAAATTAAATAAAGCTACTAAAAAAGATCATTACCCTTTGCCTTTCAATGATCAAATGCTAGAAAGATTATCCAAACATACACATTTTTCTTTCTAGATGGTTACTCTGGTTTCTCTCAAATACCTGTGTCAGCTGATGATCAGGAAATGACCACTTTTACTTGCCCTTTCGGTACCTTTGCTTATAGACGTATGCCTTTTGGTTTATGTAATGCACCTGCTACCTTTCAAAGATGCATCATGGCTATATTCTTTGACTTTTGTGAAAAGATTTGTGAAGTTTTCATGGATGATTTCTCTGTTTATGGATCTTCTTTTGATGATTGCTTGAGCAACCTTGATCGAGTTCTGCAGAGATGTGAAGAAACTAACCTTGTCTTGAATTGGGAGAAGTGCCACTTTATGGTTAATGAAGGTATTGTCTTGGGGCATAAAATTTCTGAAAGAGGTATTGAAGTTGACAAAGCTAAAGTTGATGTTATTGAAAAGATGCCGTGTCCCAAGGACATCAAAGGTATAAGAAGTTTCCTTGGTCATGCCGGTTTTTATAGGAGGTTCATTAAGGACTTCTCAAAAATTTCCCGGCCTCTGACTAACCTATTACAAAAAGACATTCCTTTTGTCTTTGATGATGATTGTGTAGAAGCATTTGAAATACTTAAGAAAGCCTTGATTTTTGCACCTATTGTTCAGCCACCCGATTGGAATTTACCCTTTGAAATCATGTGTGATGCTAGTGATTATGTTGTAGGTGCTGTTCTAGGATGAAGAGTTGATAAAAAATTAAATGTTATTCAATATGCTAGTAAAACTCTAGACAGTGCTCAAAGAAATTATGCTACTACCAAAAAGAATTTTTGGCAGTTGTATTTGCTTGTGATAAGTTCAGACCTTATATTATTGATTCTAAAGTAACTATTCACACTGATCATGCTGCTATTAAATATCTTATAAAAAAAAGATGCTAAACCTAGACTTATTAGATGGGTTCTCCTGCTACAAGAATTTGATTTGCATATTATTGATAGAAAGGGGGCTGAGAATCCCGTTGTAGACAACTTGTCTAGGTTAGAGAATGTTCTTGATGACCCACTACCTATTGATGATAGCTTTCCTCATGAACAATTAGCTGTCATAAATGCTTCTCGTACTGCTCCATGGTATGTTGATTATGCTAATTACATTGTTGCTAAATTTATACCACCTAGTCTCACATACCAGCAAAAGAAAAAGTTTTTCTACGATTTAAGACATTACTTCTGGGATGACCCACACCTTTATAAAGAAGGAGTAGATGGTGTTATTAGACGTTGTGTACCCGAGCATGAACATGAACGGATCCTACGCAAGTGGCACTCTGAGGCTTATGGAGGACACCATGCTGGAGATAGAACTACACATAAGGTATTGCAATCCGGTTTTTATTGGCCTACTCTCTTCAAGGATGCCCGTAAGTTTGCTTTATCTTGTGATGAATGTCAAAGAATTGGTAATATTAGTAGACGTCAAGAAATGCCTATGAATTATTCACTCGTTATTGAACCATTTGATGTTTGGGGCTTCGATTATATGGGACCTTTTCCTTCCTCTAATGGGTATACTCATATTTTAGTTGCTGTTGATTACGTTACTAAGTGGGTAGAAGCTATTCCAACTAGTAGTGTTGATCATAACACCTCTATTAAGATGCTTAAAGAAGTTATTTTTCCGAGGTTTGGAGTCCCTAGATACTTAATGACCGATGGTGGTTCACATTTTATTCATGGTGCCTTTCGTAAATTGCTTGCTAAGTATGATGTTAATCATAGAATTGCATCTCCATATCATCCACAGTCTAGTGGTCAAGTAGAACTTAGCAATAGAGAGCTTAAATGAATTTTGCAAAAGACTGTTAATAGATCTAGAAAGAATTGGTCCAAGAAACTTGATGATGCATTATGGGCTTATAGAACTGCATACAAAAATCCTATGGGTATGTCTCCGTATAAAATGGTTTATGGTAAAGCATGTCACTTACCTCTCGAATTAGAACATAAGGCATATTGGGCTATTAAAGAGCTCAACTATGATTTCAAACTTGCTGGTGAGAAGAGGATTTTTGACATTAGCTCACTCGATGAATGGAGAACCCAGGCTTATGAAAATGCCAAGCTGTTTAAAGAAAAAGTTAAAAGATGGCATGATAAAAGGATACAAAAACGTGAGTTCAATGTAGGTGATTATGTATTGTTATACAACTCTCGTTTAAGATTTTCTGCAGGCAAACTTCCCTCTAAATGGGAAGGTCCTTACGTTATCAAGGAGGTCTATCGTTCTGGTGCCATAAAAATCAACAACTTCAAAGGCACAAATCCAAAGGTGGTGAACGGTCAAAGAATCAAACATTATATCTCAGGTAATCCCATAAATCTTGAAACTAATATTATTGAAACCATAACCCCGGAGGAATACATAAGGGACACTTTCCGGAACGTTTCAGACTCCGAAAAGGAATAGGTACGTGGTACAGTAAGTAAAGCGACTCCAAAACAGTTCTAGTCGCAATTTTTCTCCACTTTGGAATATTTAAGAAAATAGGAAAATAAGAAGCAATCCGGAAAGGATACGAGGCTTCCACGAGGGTGGAGGGTGCGCCCCTGCCTCGTGGGCACCTCGTGTGCCCTCCGGACTCTGTTTTCTTGCACGATACTTCTTTTGGTCGTTAAAAATTCACTATATAATCTCCCGAAGGTTTTGACCACCGTATCACGCAAATATCTCATGTCTTTGTTTCGAGCTATTTTTCTGACAGACCTAGGTCGCCATGTCATCTTCAAGTACCCCCAAGGACAAGTTCTTCGAGAAGGTCATCAACCCCTACCTCGCGGAGGTGCTGCAACACCCTCAAACCATTGAGATGCGTGAGGGGTTGTTGCACATCCGTGATGTTGAGGGACCAAGGAGGACCGGAAGCGTGGGGACAAGGCTCGAGGCAATGGAGCAACAAGTTTTCAAGTGTCAGGAGATGGTGGAGCGTGGACTCGACTCCAATCACATAATGATCACGGAGTTCACCAACAACCACAAGTTGGACGCCAAGGACATTGGGGAGGCCATCTTCAAGCTTCATGAGAAAATCGAGCACCTCCAAGCCCAGATCTATGACCTGCAAAATCAAAACTGTGAGTATGAATATAGATTCAAGAGGATGAGTTTGGCTGCAGATTTAAGAATCCCGGAGACTCGATCATCCTTCTATGATGGTGAGCCTATGCCTTGGAAGAGGGACGACAAGCCTACATCATCAACAACTCCATCTCCTTCACCGGCAAAAGAGACATAATCACATGGGTATGGGCACTCCGCTTGGCAACTGCCAAGCTTGGGGGAGTGCCCCGGTATCATATCACCATCACACCTTTTATCTTTACCGTTTTGATACGTCTCCAATGTATCTATAATTTTTGATTGCTCCATGCTATATTATCTACTGTTTTGGACATTATTGGGCTTTATTATCCACTTTTATATTATTTTTGGGACTAACCAATTAACCGGAGGCCCAACCCAGAATTGCTGTTTTTTTTGCCTATTTTAGGGTTTCGAAGAAAAGGAATATCAAACGGAGTCCAAACGGAATGAAACCTCCGAGAACGTGATTTTCTCACCGAACATGATCCAGGAGACTTGGACCATACGTCAAGAAACAAAGGAGGAGGCCACGAGGTAGGGGGTGCGCCTACCCCCCAGGCGCGCCCTCCACCCTCGTGGGCCCCTGTTGCTCCACCGACGTACTCCTTCCTCCTATATATACCTACGTACCCCCAAACGATCAGATACGGAGCCAAAACCCTAATTCCACCGCCGCAACTTTCTGTATCCACAAGATCCCATCTTGGGGCCTGTTCTAGAGCTCCGCCGGAGGGGGGTCCATCACGGAGGGCTTCTACATCATCACCATAGCCCCTCCGATGAAGTGTGAGTAGTTTACCTCAGACCTACGGGTCCATAGTTAGTAGCTAGATGGCATCTTCTCTCTTTTGGATCTCAATACAATGTTCTCCCCCTCTCTTGTGGAGAATTGTTCGATGTAATCTTCTTTTTGTGGTGTGTTTGTTGAGACCAATGAATTGTGGGTTTATGATCCAGTCTATCTATGAACAATATTTGAATCTTCTCTGAATTCTTTTATGTATGATTGGTTATCTTTGCAAGTCTCTTCGAATTATCAGTTTGGTTTGGCCTACTAGATTGATCTTTCTTGCAATGGGAGAAGTGCTTGGCTTTGGGTTCAATCTTGCGGTGTCCTTTCCCAGTGACAGTAGGGGCAGCAAGGCACGTATTGTATTGTTGCCATCGAGGATAACAAGATGGGGTTTTCATCATATTGCATGAGTTTATCCCTCTACATCATGTCATCTTGCTTATGGCGTTACTCTGTTTTCATTAACTTAATACTCTAGATGCATGCTGGATAGCGGTCGATGAGTGGAGTAATAGTAGTAGATGCAAGCAGGAGTCGGTCTACTTGTCTCGGACGTGATGCCTATATACATGATCATACCTAGATATTCTCATAACTATGCTCAATTCTGTCAATTGCTCAACAGTAATTCGTTCAGCCGCCGTAAAATACGTATGCTCTTGTGGGAAGCCACTAGTGAAACCTATGCCCCCGGGTCTATCTTCATCATATTAATCTTCCAATACTTAGTTATTTCCTTTGCTTTTTTTATTTTGCTTTTATTTTACTTTGCATCTTTATCATAAAAATACCAAAAATATTATCTTATCATATCTATCAGATCTCACTCTCGTAAGTGGCCATGTAGGGATTGACAACCCCTTATCGCGTTGGTTGCGAGGATTTATTTGTTTTGTGCTGGTGCGAGGGACTTGCGCGTAGCCTCCTACTGGATTGATACCTTGGTTCTCAAAAACTGAGGGAAATACTTACGCTACTTTGCTGCATCATCGCTTCCTCTTTGGGGAAAACCAACGCAATGCTCAAGAGGTAGCAAGAAAGATTTTTGGCGCCGTTGCCGGGGAGTCTACGCAAAAGTCAATGTACCAAGTACCCAACACATCCCTTATCTCCCACATTACATTATTTGCCATTTGCCTCTCGTTTTCCTCTCCCCCACTTCACCCTTGCCGTTTTATTCGCCCTCTCTCTCTCTCTCTATCCTCCCTCTCTTTCCTGTTTGCCTCCTTTTGCCCACTTGCTTTTTGTTTGCTTGTGTGTTGGATTGCTTGCTTGTCATGATGGCTCAAGATAACACTAAATTGTGTGACTTTACCAATACCAACAACAATGATTTTATTAGCACTCCGATTGCTCCTCTTACCGATGTTGAATCTTGTGGAATTAATGCTGCCTTTCTGAACCTTGTCATGAAAGATCCGTTTTCCGGCCTTCCTAGTGAAGATGCCGCTACCCATCTAAATAGCTTCGTTGATTTGTGTGATATGCAAAAGAAGAAAGATGTGGATAACGATATTGTTAAATTGAAGCTATTTCCTTTTTCGCTTAGAGATCATGCTAAAGCTTGGTTTTCGTCTTTACCTAAAAATAGTATTGATTCATGGAATAAGTGCAAAGATGCTTTTATCTCTAAGTATTTTCCTCCCGCTAAGATCATCTCCCTTAGAAACGATATTATGAATTTTAAGCAACTTGATCATGAACATGTTGCACAAGCTTGGGAGAGGATGAAATTAATGATACGTAATTGCCCTACTCATGGTTTGAATTTGTGGATGATTATACAAAATTTTTATGCCGGATTGAATTTTGCTTCTAGAAATCTTTTAAATTCGGCCGCGGGAGGCACTTTTATGGAAATCACTTTAGGAGAAGCTACTAAACTCCTAGATAATATTATGGTTAATTATTCTCAATGGCATACTAAAAGATATACTAATAAAAAGGTGCATGCGATAGAAGAAATTAATGTTTTGAGTGGAAAGATGGATGAACTTATGAAATTATTTGCTAGTAAAAGTGTTTCTTCTGATCCTAATGATATGCCCTTGTCTACTTTGATTGAGAATAATAATGAATCTATGGATGTGAATTTTGTTGGTAGGAACAATTTTGGTAACAACGCGTATAGAGGAAAAATTTAATCCTAGGCCTTATCCTAGTAATCCCTCTAATAATTATGGTAATTCCTACAACGACTCTTATGGAAATTATAATAAGATGTCCTATAATTTTGAATCTAATATTAAAGAATTTATTACCTTGCAAAAGAATTCCAATGCTTTGATTGAAGAAAAAATGCTTAAGATTGATGAGTTGGCTAGGAACGTTGATAGAATTTCTCTTGATGTTGATTTTTTGAAACTTAGATCTATTCCACCTAAGCATGATATCAATGAGTATCTCAAAGCCATGAGAATTTCCATTGATGAGTGCAAAGAAAGATGCCTTTATAAGAGCGTGTTCTTCTAGTTCCTATGAAAATAAAGATGAAGATCTAAAAGTTATTGATGTGTCCCCTATTAAATCTTTGTTTTGCAATATGAATCTTAATAATGATGGGACTGAATATGATCCACCTTTACCTAGAAGGCGTTCCAAGAATTCAGAGTTTTTAGATCTTGATGCTAAAATTGATGAAAGTGGGATCGAAGAAATTAAAACCCTAGATGTTGCTAAACCCACTATTTTGGATTTAAAGGAATTTAATTATGAACATTTCTCTTTGATTGATTGTATTTCCTTGTTGTAATCCGTGCTAAATTCTCCTCACGCTTATAGTCAAAATAAAGCATTCATTAAACATATCGTTGATGCCTTGATGCAATCTTATGAAGAAAAACTTGAATTGGAAGTTTATATCCCTAGAAAACTTTATGATGAGTGGGAACCAACTATTAAAATTAAGATTAAATAACATGAGTTCTATGCTTTATGTGATTTTTGTGCTAGTGTTTCCACGATTCCAAAGACTTTGTGTGATTTGTTAGGTTTCCATGATTTTGATGATTGCTCTCTAAACTTGCACCTTGCAGATTCCACTATTAAGAAACCTATGGGAAGAATTAATGATGTTCTTATTGTTGCAAATAGGAATTATGTGCCCGTAGATTTTATTGTTCTTGACATAGATTGCAATCCTGCATGTCCTATTATTCTTGGTAGACCTTTCCTTAGAATGATTGGTGCAATTATTGATATGAAGGAAGGAAATATTAGATTGCAATTTCCGTTAAGGAAAGGCATGGACCACTTTCCTAGAAAGAAAATTAAATTACCTTATGAATCTATTATGAGAGACACTTACGGATTGCCTACCAAAGATGGCAATACCTAGATCTATCCTTGCTTTTTATGCCTAGCTAGGGGCGTTAAACGATAGCGCTTGTTGGGAGGCAACCCAATTTTATTTTTATTCCTTGCCTTTTGCTCCTGCTTAGTAATAAATAATTTATCTAGCCTATGTTTAGTTTGTGTTTTTGTGTTTAATTATTGTTTGTGCCAAGTAGAACCGTTGGGAAGACTTGGGGAAAGTCTTGATATCTTGCTGTAAAAAACAGAAACTTTAGCGCTCACGAGAACTGCTGCCATTTTTATTTGGAAAGTGATATTTAGTTAATTATTTTTTCAGATTATTAATACATAAATTACTCACTTCCAGAAATTTATTTTAGAATTTTTGGGGTTCCAGATCTTGTGCTAGCTACAGATTACTACAGACTGTTCTGTTTTTGACAGATTCTGTTTTTCGTGTGTTGTTTGCTTATTTTGATGAATCTATGGCTAGTAAAATAGTTTATAAACCATAGAGAAGTTGGAATACAGTAGGTTTAACACCAATATAAATAAATAATGAGTTCATTACAGTACCTTGAAGTGGTCTTTTGTTTTCTTTCGCTAACGGAGCTCATGAGTTTTCTACTTTAAGTTTTGTGTTGTGAAGTTTTCAAGTTTTGGGTGAATTCTTGTGATGGATTATGGAACAAGGAGTGGCAAGAGACTAAGCTTGGGGATTCCCATGGCACCCCCAAGATAATCTAAGGACACCTAAAAGCCAAAGCTTGGGGATGCCCCGGAAGGCATCCCCTCTTTTCGTCTACTTCTATCGGTAACTTTACTTGGAGCTATATTTTTATTCACCACATGATATGTGTTTTTCTTGGAGCGTCTTGTATGATTTGAGTCTTTGATTTTTAGTTTACCACAATCATCCTTGCTGTACACACCTTTTTAGAGAGCCATACATGATTTGGAATTTGTTAGAATACTCTATGTGCTTCGCTTATATCATTTGAGTTATATAGTTTTGCTCTAGTACTTCACTTATATCTTTTAGAGCACAGTGGTGGATTTGTTTTATAGAAACTATTGATCTCTCATGCTTCACTTAGATTATTTTTAGAGTCTTAAATAGCATGGTAATTTCCTTAAATAATCCTAATATGCTTGGTATTCAAGAATAGTAAAAACTTTCTTATGAGTGTGTTGAATGCTATGAGTAGTTTGATGCTTGATAATTGTTTTGAGATATGAAGATGGTGATATTAAAGTTGTGCTAGTTGAGTAGTTGTGAATTTGAGAAATACTGGTGTTAAGGTTTGTGATTCCCGTAGCATGCACGTATGGTGAACCGTTATGTGATGAAGTCAGAGCATGATTTATTTTTTGATTGTCTTCTTTATGAGTGGCGGTCGGGGACGAGCGATGGTCTTTTCTTACCAATCTATCCCCCTAGGATCATGCGTGTAATACTTTGCTTTGATAACTTGTAGATTTTTGCAATAAGTATATGATTTCTTTATGACTAATGTTGAGTCCATGGATTATATGCACTTTTCTTCCTTCCACCTTTGCTAGCCTCTCTAATACCGCGCACCTTTCGCCGGTATCATACACCCACCATATACCTTCCTCAAAACAGCCACCATACCTACCTATTATGGCATTTCCATAGCCATTCCGAGATATATTACCATGCAACTTTCCACCATTCCATTTATTATGACACACTCCATCATTGTCATATTACTTAGCATGATCATGTAGTTGACATCGTATTTGTGGCAAAGCCACCATTCATAATTCTCTCATACAGTTCACTCTTGATTCATTGCATATCCCGGTACACCGCCGGAGGCATTCATATAGAGTCATATTTTGTTCTAAGTATCGAGTTGTAATTGTTGAGTTGTAAGAAAATAAAAGTGTGATGATCATCATTATTAGAGCATTGTCCCAGTGAGGAAAGGATGATGGAGACTATGATTCCCCCACAAGTCGGGATGAGACTCCGGACGAAAAAAAAGAAAAAGAAAAGAGGCCATAAAAAAAGAAGAGAAAAGGCCCAAATAAAAAAATGAGAGAAAAAGAGAGAAGGGATAATGTTACTATCCTTTTACCACACTTGTGCTTCAAAGTAGCACCATGATATTCATGATAGAGAGTCTCCTAGGTCTTTGTGAGCAAGCAAGTTGGATGCACACCCGCTTAGTTTCTTTTGTTGAGCTTTCATATACTTATAGCTCTAGTGCATCCGTTGCATGGCAATCCCTACTCACTCACATTGATATCTATTGATGGGCATCTCCATAGCCCGTTGATATGACTAGTTGATGTGAGACTATCTTCTCCCTTTTTGTCTTCTCCACAACCACCATTCTATTCCACTTATAGTGCTATCCATGGCTCACGCTCATGTATTGCGCGAAGATTGAAAAAGTTTGAGAATGTCAAAAGTATGAAACAATTGCTTGGCTTGTCATCGGGGTTGTGCATGATTTAAATACTTTGTGTGATGAAGATAGAGCATAGCCAGACTGTATGATTTTGTAGGGATAACTTTCTTTGGCCATGTTGTTTTGAGAAGACATGATTGCTTTGTTAGTATGCTTGAAGTCTTATTATTTTTATGTCAATATTAAACATTTATCTCGAATCTTTCAGATCTGAATATTCATACCACAATTAAGAAGAATTACATTAAAATTATGCCAAGTAGCACTCCGCATCAAAAATTCTGTTTTTTTCATTTACCTACTCGAGGACGAGTAGGAATTAAGCTTGGGGATGCTTGATACGTCTCCAACATATCAATAATTTTTGATTGCTCCATGCTATATTATCTACTGTTTTGGACATTATTGGGCTTTATTATCCACTTTTATATTATTTTTGGGACTAACCTATTAACCGGAGGCCCAGCCCAGAATTGCTGTTTTTTGGGGCCTATTTTAGGGTTTCGAAGAAAAGGAATATCAAACGGAGTCCAAACGGAATGAAACCTTCGGGAACGTGATTTTCTCACCGAACATGATCCAGGAGACTTGGACCCTACGTCAAGAAACAAAGGAGGAGGCCACGAGGTAAGGGGCGCGCCTACCCCCCCCCCCAAGCGCGCCCTCCACCCTCGTGGCCCCCCTGTTGCTCCACCGATGTACTCCTTCCTCCTATATATACCTACGTACCCCCAAACGATCAGATACGGAGCCAAAACCCTAATTCCACCGCCGCAACTTTCTGTATCCACGAGATCCCATCTTGGGGCCTGTTTCGGAGCTCCGCCGGAGGGGGTATCCATCATGGAGGGCTTCTACATCATCACCATAGCCCCTTCGATGAAGTGTGAGTAGTTTACCTCAGACCTACAGGTCCATAGTTATTATCTAGATGGCTTCTTCTCTCTTTTTGGATCTCAATACAATGTTCTCCCCCTCTCTTGTGGAGATGTATTCGATGTAATCTTCTTTTTGCGATGTGTTTGTTGAGAACGATGAATTGTGGGTTTATGATCAAGTCTATCTATGAACAATATTTGAATCTTCTCTGAATTCTTTTATGTATGATTGGTTATCTTTGCAAGTCTCTTCGAATTATCAGTTTGGTTTGGCCTACTAGATTGATCTTTCTTGCAATGGGAGAAGTGCTTAGCTTTGGATTCAATCTTGCGGTGTCCTTTCCCAGTGACAGTAGGGGCAGCAAGGCACGTATTGTATTGTTGCCATCGAGGATAACAAGATGGGGTTTTCATCATATTGCATGAGTTTATCCCTCTACATCATGTCATCTTGCTTAAGGCGTTACTCTGTTTTCATGAACTTAATACTCTAGATGCATGCTGGATAGCGGTCGATGAGTGGAGTAATAGTAGTAGATGCAGGCAGGAGTCGGTCTACTTGTCTCGGACGTGATGCCTATATACATGATCATACCTAGATATTCTCATAACTATGCTCAATTCTGTCAATTGCTCAATAGTAATTCGTTCACCCACCGTAAAGTACCTATGCTCTTGAGAGAAGCCACTAGTGAAACCTATGGCCCCGGGTCTATCTTCATCATATTAATCTTCCAATACTTAGTTATTTCCTTTGCTTTTTTACTTTGTTTTTATTTTACTTTGCATATTTATCATAAAAATACCAAAACATTATCTTATCATATCTATCAGATCTCACTCTCGTAAGTGGCCGTGTAGGGATTGACAACCCCTTATCGCGTTGGTTGCGAGGATTTATTTGTTTTGTGCAGGTGCGAGGGACTCGCGCATAGCCTCCTACTGGATTGATACCTTGGTTCTCAAAAACTGAGGGAAATACTTACGCTACTTTGCTGCATCATCCATTCCTCTTCGGGGGAAACCAACATGGTGCTCAAGAGGTAGCACGTTTTTCTTAGTTCGATCCTTTTGATAATATCTTGATCTAGTAGAATAAAGTTTTAGTATGATCTAGTTGTGAGTTTTGCTTTATGATCTTCCTTTGTAATCGAGTCCGTGAGCTATATATAATAAAGATTAGTGTTTAGTCAAGGGCTTGATTATTTTGCTATGATCTTGAGGGAATAAAATAAAAGAGAAGAAATAAAAAGAAATAAAGAGATCATATGGATCTTATGGAGAGTAATGAGCTCACATATAAAGAGTATGATGAATAAAAGTTGTTGAGAGTTGACAAACATAGTTTTGGTCATCGTTGCAATTAATAGGAAGTGATAAAGAAACAGAGGTTTTCACATATAAATATACTATCTTGGACATCTTTTATAATTGTGAGCACTCATTAAAATATGACATGCTAAAGAGTTGACGTTGGACAAGGAAGACAACGTAATGGGTTATGTTTTCTTACATCTGAGATAAATTATATTGTCATGGATCATCCAACATGTTGAGCTTGCCTTTCCCTCTCATGCTAGCCAATTTCTTTGCACCAAGTAGAGATACTACTTGTGCTTCCAAATATCCCTAAACCGTTTTTGCCACGAGAGTCCACCATACCTACCTATGGATTGAGTAAGATCCTTCAAGTAAGTTGTCATCGGTGCACGCAATAAAAATTGCTCTCTAAATATGTATGATCTATTAATGTGGAGAAAATAAGCTTTATACGATCTTGTGATGTGGAAGAAATAAAAGCGACAGACTTGCATAATAAAGGTCCATATCACAAGTGGCAATATAAAGTGACGTTCTTTTGCATTAAGATTTTGTGCATCCAACCATAAAAGCGCATGACAACCTCTGCTTCCCTCTACGAAGGCCTATCTTTTATTCTTGTCTTATACTTCATGCAAAGAGTCATGATGATATTCAACTTTCCTTTTTACATTTTATCATTTGGCAAGCACAATGTGTTGGAAAGATCCTGATATATATAGCTAATTGGATGTGAGTTTTCATGAACTATTATTGTTGACATTACCCTTGAGGTAAAACGTTGGGAGGCAAAACTATAAGCCCCTATCTTTCTGTGCGTCTGATTAAAACTTCATACCCATAAATATTGCGTGAGTGTTAGCAATTGTGAAAACTAAATGATAGTTGAGTATGTGGACTTGCTGAAAAGCTCTTATATTGACTCTTTCCTATGTTATGATAAATTGCAATTGCCTCAATGACTGAGATTAGAGTTTGTTGGTTCTCAATGAAGTTTATGATTCATACTTGAAATTGTGATTGAATTGTTACTTTAGCATAAGAGATCATATGGCAATATATATATATATATATATATATATATATATATATATATATATATATATATATATATTGCTGTTCTAAGAATGATCATGATGCCCTCATGTCCGTATTTTATTTTTATCGACACCTCTATCTCCAAACATGTGGACATATTTTTCGATTTCGGCTTTCACTTGAGGTGCGAGGTCTAAGCTTGGAGGAGTTGATACGTCCATTTTGCATCATGCTTTTATATCGATATTTATTGCATTATGGGTTGCTATTACACATTATGTCACAATAATTATTCCCATTCTCTCTTATTTTACAAGGTTTACATGAAGAGGGGGAATGCCGGTAGCTGGAATTCTGGGCTGGAAAAGGAGCAAATATTAGAGACCTATTCTGCACAGCTCCAAAAGTCCTGAAACTTCACGGAAGTCATTTTTGGAATTAATAAAAAATATAGAGCGAAGAAATTACCAGAGGGGGCCCACACCCTGGCCACGAGGGTGGGGGCGCGCCCTACCCCCTGGGCGCACCCCTGCCTCGTGGCCCCCCTGGTGGCCCTCTGATGCCCATCTTTGGCTATATGGAGTCTTTCGTCGAGGAAAAAAAATCATAAGCAAGATTTCGGGAAGAAACTCTGCCGCCACGAGGCGGAACCTTGGTGGAACCAATCTAGGCTCCGGCAAAGCTGTTCTGCCGGGGAAACTTCACTCCGGGAGGGGGAAATCATCACTATCGTCATCACCAACGATCCTCTCATCGGGAGGGGGTCAATCTCCATCAACATCTTCACCAGCACCATCTCATCTCAAACCTTAGTTCATCTCTTGTATCCAATATTTGTATCCAAACCTCGGATTGGTACCTGTGGGTTGCTAGTAGTGTTGATTACTCCTTGTAGTTGATGCTAATTGGTTTACTTGGTGGAAGATCATATGTTCAGATCCATTATGCATATTAATACCCCTCTGATTATCAACATGAATATGCTTTGTGAGTAGTTACATTTGTTCGGGAGGACATGGGAGAAGTCTTGCTATAAGTAGTCATGTGAATTTGGTATTCTTTCGATATTTTGATGAGATGTATGTTGTCATCCCTCTAGTGGTGTCATGTGAACGTCGACTACATGACACTTCACCATTGTTTAGGCCTAGAGGGGAGGCATTGGGAAGTAATAAGTAGATGATGGGTTGCTAGAGTGACAGAAGCTTAAACCCTAGTTTATGCTTGCTTCGTAAGGGGCTGATTTGGATCCATATGTTTCATGCTATGGCTAGGTTTACCTTAATACTTCTGTTGTAGTTGCGGATGCTTGCAATGGGGGTTAATCATAAGTGGGATGCTTGTCCAAGCAAGGACAGTACCCAAGCACCGGTCCACCCACATATCAAATTATCAAAGTACCAAACGCGAATCATATGAATGTGATGAAAACTAGCTTGACAATAATTCCCATGTGTCCCCGGGAGTGCTTTACTTAATATAAGAGTTTGTCCAGGCTTGTCCTTTGCTAAAAAAAGATTGATCCATCTTGCTGCACCTTATTTACTTTTATCACTTGCTACTTGTTACAAATTACCTTATCACAAAACTATCTGTTACCGATAATTTCAATGCTTGCAAAGAATACCTTACTGAAAACTGCTTATCATTTCCTTCTGCTCCTCGTTGGGTTCGACACTCTTACTTATCGAAAAGGCTACAATATATTCCCTACACTTGTGGGTCATAATTCTTGCTAGAAGCCCATAGCATCCACATAAAACTTGCAACAACAAAGTAGAGGACGTCTAACTTGTTTTTGTAGGGCATGGTGTGATGTGATATGGTCAAGACATGATGAGATATAAATTGTTGTATGAGATGATCATATTTTTGTAAAAGTTATCAGCAATTGGCAGGAGCCTTATGGTTGTAGCTTTATTGTATGAAATGCAATCGTCATGTAATTGCTTTACTTTATCACTAAGCAGTAGCGATAGTCGTAGAAGCTATAGTTAGCGAGACGACAACGACGCTACGATGGAGATCAAGGTGTCCAGCCGGTGACGATGGAGATCATGACGGTGCTTTGGAGATGGAGATCAAAGGCACAAGATGATGATGGCCATATCATGTCACATATTTTGATTGCATGTGATGTTTATCTTTTATGCATCTTATTTTGCTTAGTACGGCGGTAGCATTATAATATGATCTCTCACTAAATTTCAAGGTATAAGTGTTCTCCCTGAGTATGCACCGTTGCTACAGTTCGTCGTGCCGAGACACCACATGATGATCGGGTGTGATAAGCTCTACGTTCACATACAATGGGTGCAAGCCTGTTTTGCACGTGCAGAATACTTGGGTTAAACTTGACGAGCCTAGCATATGAAGATATGGCCTCGGAACACTGAGACCGAAAGGTCAAACGTGAATCATATAGTAGATATGATCAACATATAGATGTTCACCATCGAAAGATACTACATCTCACGTGATGATCGGACATGGTTTAATTGATATGGATCACATGATTATTTAGATGACTCGAGGATGTCTATCTAAGTGGGAGTTCTTAAGTAATATGATTAATTGAACTTAAATTTATCATGAACTTAGTCCCAAACTCATGATAGTATTTGCATATCTATGTTGTAGATCAATAGCTCGCGTATAGCTTCCCCGTTTTATTTATGATATGTTCCTAGAGAAACTAAGTTGAAAGATGATAGTAGCAATGATGTGGACTAAGTCCATGATCTGAGGATTATCCTCATTGATGCACAGAAGAATTATGTCCTTGATGCACCGCTAGGTGACAGAACTATTGTAGGAGCAGATGTAGACGTTATGAACGTTTGACAAGCTCGGTATGATGACTACTTGATAGTTTAGTTCACCATGATTTACGGCTTAGAACCGGGACTTCAAAAATGTTTTGAACGACATGGAGCATGTGAGATGTTCCAAGAGTTGAAATTGGTATTTGAGACTCATGCCCGTGTTAAGAGGTATGAGACCGCTGACAAAGTACTTTGCCTACAAGATGGAGGAGAATAGCTCAGCTAGTGAGCATATGCTCAGAATTTCTGGGTACTACAATCGCTTGAATCAAGTGGGAGTTAATCTTCCAGATAAGATAGTGATTGACAGAGTTCCCTAGTCACTATCACCAAGTTACTAGAACTTCGTGATGAACTATAATATGTGAGGGATGACAAAAACGATTCCCAAGCTTTTCGCAATGCTGAAATCAGTGAAGGTAGAAATCAAGAAAAAGCATCAAGTGTTGATGGTTAACAAGACCACTAGTTTCAAGAAAAGGGCAAGGGAAAGAAAGGGAAAACTTCAAAAGAATGTCAAGAAGGTTGTCACTCCCATGAAGAAGCCCAAAGCCAGACCCAGCCTGAAACTGAGTGCTTCTACTGCAAAAGAAATGGTCACTTGAAGTGGAACTGCCCTAGATACTTGGCGGATAAGAAGGATGGCAAAGTGAACAAATGTATATTTTATATACATATTATTGATATGTACTTTACTAGTGTTTATAGCAACCCTCGGTATTTGATAGTGGTTCAGTTGGTAAGAGTAGTAACTTGAAATAGGAGTTGCAAGATAAACATAGACTAGTTAAGGATGAGGTGACGATGTGTGTTGGAAGTAATTCCAAGGTTGATACAATCACCATCGCACACTCCCTCTACCTTCGAGATTAGAATTGAACCTAAATAAATGTTATTTGGTGTTTGCGTTGAGCATTAATATGATTAGATCATATTTATTGCAATACGGTTATTCATTTAAGTCAGAGAATAATTGTTGTTCTATTTATATTGAATAAAACCTTCTATGGTCATACACCCAATGTGAATGGTTTATTCAATGTCGATCGTAGTGACACACATATTCATAATATTGATGCCAAAAGATGCAAAGTTGATAATGATAGTGCAACATATTTGTGGCACTGCCCTTTAGGTCATATTGGTGTAAAGTGCATGAAGAAACTCCATGCCGATGGGCTTTTGGAATCACTTGATTATGAATCACTTGATGCTTGCGAACCATGCCTCATGGGCAAGATGACTAAGACTCCGTTCTCTGGAACAATGGAGCGAGCCACTGACTTATTGGAAATAATACATACCGATGTATGCGGTCAGATGAGTGTTGAGGCTCGCGGCGGGTATCATTATTTTTTGACCTTCATAGATGATTTGAGAAGATATGGGTATATCTACTTAATGAAACATAAGTCTGAAACATTTGAAAAGTTCAAAGAATTTTAGAATGAAGTAGAAAATCATCATAACAAGAAAATAAAGTTTCTACGATCTGATCGCAGAGGTGAATATTTGAGCTACGAGTTTGGTCTTTATTTGAAACAATGTGGAATAGTTTCGTAACTCATGCCACCTGGAACACCAAAGCGTAATGGTGTGTCCGAATGTCATAACCACACTTTATTAGATATGGTGCGATCTATGATGTCTCTTACCGATTTACCACTATCGTTTTGGGGTTATGCATTAGAGACAACTACATTCGCGTTAAATAGGGCACCATCAAAATCCGTTGAGATGACACCGTTTGAACTATGGATTGGCAAGAAACCTAAGCTGTCGTTTCTTAAAGTTTGGGGCTGCGATGCTTATGTGAAAAAGCTTCAACCTGATAAGCTCGAACCCAAATCGGAGAAATGCGTCTTCATAGGATACACAAAGGAAACTGTTGGGTACATCTTCTATCACAGATCCAAAGGCAATATATTCGTTGCTAAGAATGGATCCTTTCTAGAGAAGGAGTTTCTCTCGATAGAAGTGAGTGGGAGAAAAACAGAACTTGATGAGGTAATTGTACCTTCTCCCGAATTGGAAAGTAGTTCATCACATAAATCAGTTCAAGTGATGCCTACACCAATTGGTGAGGAAGTTAATGATGATGATCATGAAACTTCATATCAAGTTACTACCGAACCTCATAGGTCAACCAGAGTATGTTCCACACCAGAGTGATACGGTAACCCTGTTCTGGAAGTCATGTTACTAGACCATGACGAACCTACGAACTATGAGGAAGCGATGATTGATACGTCTCCAACGTATCTATAATTTATGAAGTATTCATGCTATTATATTATCCATCTTAGATGTTTTATATGCATTTATATGCTATTTTATATGATTTTTGGGACTAACCTATTAACCTAGAGCCCAGTGCCAGTTTCTATTTTCCCTTGTTATGAGTATTGCAGAAAAGGAATACCAAATGGAGTCCAATTGACGTGCCAATTTTTCATGATTTTTATGGACCAAAAGAAGCCCCTGGAGTAAAAGAGTTGGGCCAGAAGAGTCCCGAGCCGTCCACGAGGGTGGGGGGCGCGCCCCACCCCTGGGCATGGGCCCCTATCTCGTGGACGACTCGGAGAACCCCCTGACGTGAAACCGACACCAAAAATTCCTATAAATACAGCCCCCCCCCCCCAGAAAATAACCTAGGTCGGAAGTTCCGCCGCCGCAAGCCTCTGTAGCCACGAGAAATCAATCTAGGCCCTCTCTGGCACCCTGCCGGAGGGGGCCATCATCACCGGAGGGCATGGAGGAGTATCCCGGAAGGGCCATCATCACCATTAAGGCCAAGGACTGGAGGGGGAAACTCTCCCCATCCAGGAGGGAGGCCATGGAGGAGGAAGCACAAGGGGGAGAACCTCTCCTCCTTTGTCTCGGTTGCATCGGAGTGCCATCGGGAGGGGAATCATCGCCGCAGTGATCGTCTTCATCAACATCACCATCACCATCACCATCATCATCACTTTTACGCGGTCCACTCTCCCGCACCCCGCTGTAATCCCTACTTGAACATGGTGCTTTATGACACATATTATGATCCAATGATGTGTTGCCATTCTATGATGTTTTGAGTAGATATCCTTTGTCCTTGGGTTGATTGTTGATGTAGATTCGTATGAGTTGTATGTTTTATTTTGGTGCTGTCCTATTGTGCCCTCCGTGTCGCGCAAGCGTGAGGGATTCCCGATGTAGGGTGTTGCAATATGTTCATGATTCGCTTATAGTGGGTTGCTTGAGTGACAGAAGCATGAACCCGAGTAAGGGGGTTGTTGCGTATGGGATAAAGGGGACTTGATGCTTTAATGCTAGGGTTGGGTTTTACCTTAATGATCTTTAGTAGTTGCGAATGCTTGCTAGAGTTCCAATCATAAGTGCATATGATCCAAGAAGAGAAAGTATGTTAGCTTATGCCTCTCCCTCATATGAAATTGCAATGACGACTATCGGTCTTGTTAACAATTGCCTAGGACAATTCTGCACACCGATCCATCATTATTCCACACTCACTATTTATAATATTTAGTAATATAATCTAACTTTATGATAACAACACCTACTTTTATGTTTTAGCTCTCCGTTATCATGCAAAGTTATCCTCTTCATACCCACAACGTAGTTTTATTTCTCGTTTCTAGTTGGAAGCAAACGCTCGGTGTACGTAGAGTCGTGTCAGTGGTAGATAGGACTTGAGAGAATATTGATCTAACCTTTAGCTCCTTGTGGGTTCGACACTCCATACTTATCACTTCCACCATTGGGAATTGCTATGATGATTCCCTGCACTTGGGGATTATCAAGCTCTTTTCTAGCGCCGTTGTCGTGGAGCAATAGCGTGGGGTTGATATTCTCGTGTGTGCTTGTTTGCTTTCTTCACTAAGTAGATTTTGTTTTTCCTTTTTGTTTCTATTTAGTTGTGGGTGAAACATACAAATTTTATTTTTAAAAGAATGAAAATACCAAAAAATTACTTGCCTCTCATACCTAAAAAGTTTTTCAATAAGAGAAGTGATTGGAAGGTTATGCATTGGATAAGTGAGGGTCGACCTTGAACACTTGTGTTCATGCTCATGGAAACAATGTAAAAAGTTTCATGGAAGCTTCTTTGAAAATAAATGGGTCTGAAACATTTTGCACATTACTTCTGTACAAATTGTTTAAATTTTCATATTTTTTTAGAATTTTTTGGAGTTACAGAAGTTTACTAAACCTCCAGATTACTATAGACTGTCCTGTTTTTGACAGATTCTGTTTTCTATGAGTTGTTCGCTTATTTTGATGAATCTATGGGTAGTATCAGGGTGTATGAACCATGGTGAAGTTGGAATACAGTAGATATAATTCTAATATGAAATTCGAATAAGTTTACAACAGTACCTAAAGGTAGTGATTTGCTTTATTACACTAAAGGATGTCACAAAGTTTTTGTTAAAGTTTTGTGTGGATGAAGTGTTCGAAGATTGAGGAGCTATCAATATGAAAAGAATAAAGAGAGGCAAGAGCTCTAGCTTGGGAATCCCCAAGGCACCCCAAGTAAATATTTCAAGGATACTCAAGCATCTAAGCTTGGGGATGCCTAGGTTGGCATCCCATCTTTCTTCTTCAACAATTATCGGTATACCTCAGTTTTTGTTTTGTTCACATGATTTGTGTCCTTTGTGTTTTTTGATTTTCCTTTAAGAACCATGCTAGTATGAGATAGCCCTTCATTGATTTATAGAATGCTTCATGTGCTTCACTTATATCTTTTAAGTATGATTGAGGGAGTCCTGGATTAGGGGGTCTCCGGACAGCCGGACTATCTCCATTGGCCGGACTGTTAGACTATGAAGATACAAGATTGAAGACTTCGTCTCGTGTCCGGATGGGACTCTACTTGGCGTGGAAGGCAAGCTAGGCAGTATGGATATGGATATCTCCTCCTTTGTAACTGACCTTGTGTAACCCTAACCCTCTCCGGTGTCTATATAAACAGAAGGGTTTTAGTCCGTAGGACAACAACCACAACATACAATCATACCATAGGCTAGCTTCTAGGGTTTAGCCTCTCTGATCTCGTGGTAGATCTACTCTTGTACTACCCATATCATCAATATTAATCAAGCAGGACGTAGGGTTTTACCTCCATCAAGAGGGCCCGAACCTGGGTAAAACATCATGTCCCCTGCCTCCTGTTACCATCCGGCCTAGACGCACAGTTCGGGACCCCCTACCCGAGATCCGCCGGTTTTGACACCGACATTGGTGCTTTCATTGAGAGTTCCTATGTGTCATCGCCGTTAGGCTTGATGGCTCCTACTATCATCAATAGCGATGTGGTCCAGGGTGAGACTTTTCTCCCCGGACAGATCTTCGTATTCGGCGGCTTTGCACTGCGGGCTAATTCGCTTGGCCATCTGGAGCAGATTGAAAGCTACACCCCTGGCCATCAGGTCAGATTTGGAAGTTTGAACTACACGGCCGACATCCGCGGAGACTTGATCTTCGACGGATTCAAGCCACAGCCGGGCACGCCACACTGTTGCGATGGGTATGACCTAGCTCTACCACCAAATAGTACCCCAGAGGTCACACCCGCACCAGCTCTGACCCTTAGCTCGGAGCCAGCTGTGCCAATTGAGGACAGGTGGTTAGACACGGCCTCAGGGCCTGCAGTCTCAACAGCGATCGAGCCAAACACCAGCATAATCCTCTGTGCAGCCCGTGACTCCAAGGTGCCAGACTCTTTTTCTGAGTCCGAACCGCCCGCGCCCCTGCCAATCGAATCCGATTGGGCGCCGATCATGGAATTCACCATCACAGATATCTTTCAGCACTCGCCCTTTGGCGACATTCTGAATTCACTAAGGTCTCTCTCTTTGTCAGGAGTGCCCTGGCCGGTTTATGGCCGACAGGATTGGGATGCGGATGACGAAGAAATTCGACGCCCACCCACCACCCACTTCGTAGCCACTATCGATGATTTAACCGACATGCTCGACTTCGACTCCAAAGACATCGACGGTATGGACGACGATGCGGGAGACGAAGAGGAACCACTACCCACAGGGCACTGGAAAGCCACCTTGTCATATGACATATACATGGTGGATACACCCAATGAAGGCAATGGCGACGAGATAGCGGAGGATGACCCCTCCAAGAAGCAACCCAAGCGCCGACGTCAGCGGCGCCGCTCTAAGTCCCGCCAAAGCAAAAGTGGTGATACTGGCATAGGAGATAATAATACTCCGGATAGTGCCGAAGACAAAAACAATCCCCTCCAGCAAGATTTAGAGCAGGAGGATGAAGGAGCCAGCTCTCCCGAGAGAGCGGCAGATGGAGAGGAGGAGGATGAAAATTACATCCCCCCTCCGAAGACGAGGCAAGCCTCGGCGAAGATGAATTCGCCGTCCTAGAGGATCCCATCAAACAAGAGCGCTTCAAGTGCCGGCTTATGGCCACAGCAAATAGCCTGAAGAAAAAGCAGCAGCAGCTTCAAGCTGATCAAGATCTGCTAGCTGACAAATGGACTGAAGTCCTCGCGGCCGAGGAATATAAACTCGAGCGCTCCTCCAAGAGTTACCCAAGGCGCAGGTTACTACCCCGACTGGAGGAAGAAGCGTATGATACGGCTGATCGGCCACCTTGTGGCCGTGATAGAGAGGCATTCCAGCCAAAATCTCAGCCTCCACCCCAACGTCATTCAAATAAAAAGGCATGGGGAGATACGCCAGACTTGCGAGACATATTGGAGGACAAGGCAAAGCATTCAAGATCGATCTACGGATCAAGAGGGCGCACCACTCTGCGAGACGACAAACATCACGCCGGATACAGTAAAAGCAAATCCGGCCGGGCCGAACATAGCGGGCAAGACCCATTCGAGCTGCGTCGAGATATAGCCCAATACAGAGGCGCCGCACACCCCTTATGCTTCACAGACGAAGTAATGGAACATCAATTCCCAGAAGGTTTCAAACCTGTAAACATTGAATCATACGACGGCACAACAGATCCCGCAGTATGGATTGAGGACTTCCTCCTCCACATCCACATGGCCCGCAGTGATGACTTACACGCCATCAAATACCTCCCACTAAAGCTCAAAGGACCAGCGCGGCATTGGCTTAACAGCTTGCCAGCAGACTCCATTAGCTGTTGGGAAGATCTAGAAGCCGCATTCCTCGACAACTTTCAGGGCACTATGTGCGACCACTAGACGCTGATATTTGAGCCACATAATTCAGCAGTCAAAAGAGTCGGCTAGGCAATTCTGGAATCGGTTCCTTACAAAGAAAAATCAAATCGTCGATTGTCCGGATGCGGAGGCCTTAGCGGCTATCAAGCACAACATCCGAGACGAGTGGCTAGCCCGGCACCTTGGTCAAGAAAAGCCGAAATCTATGGCAGCTCTCATGACGCTCATGACCTGCTTTTGTGCGGGAGAAGACAGTTGGCTGGCTCGCAGTAATAACATATCAAAGAACCATGGTACCTCAGATACCAAGGACGGCAATAGCAGGTCACGTCGCAACAAGCATAAGCACCACATTAACAGTGAAAATACTGAGGATACGGCAGTTAATGCCGGATTCAAAGGCTCTAAACCCGGTCAGCGGGAAAAGCCATTCAAACAAAGTACGCTGGGTCCGTCCAGCTTGGACCGTATACTCGATCGCTCGTGTCAAATACACGGCACCCCAGATAAGCCAGCCAATCACACCAACGGGGACTGTTGGGTGTTCAAGCAGGCTGACAAGTTAATTGCCGAAAACAAGGACAAGGGGCCGCATAGCGATGATGAGGAGGAGCCCCGGTAGCCGCACACTGGAGGACAGAAGAGGTTTCCACCGCAAGTGCGGATGGTGAACATGATATACGCAACCCACATCCCCAAGAGGGAGCGGAAGCGTGCGCTCAGGGACGTATATGCGTTGGAGCCAGTCGCCCCAAAATTTAACCCTTGGTCCTCCTGTCCGATCACCTTCGATCGCAGGGACCATCCCACTAGTATCCGTCATGGCGGATTTGCCACACTGGTTCTAGACCCAATCATTGATGGATTTCACCTCACTCGAGTCCTTATGGACGGCGGCAGCAGCCTGAACCTGCTTTATCAGGACACAGTGCGCAAAATGGGTATAGACCCCTCAAGGATCAAACCCACAAAAACGACCTTTAAGGGCATCATTCCAGGCGTAGAGGCCCATTGCATAGGCTCAATTACACTGGAAGTGGTCTTCGGATCCCCGGATAACTTCCGAAGTGAAGAGTTAATCTTCGATATAGTCCCGTTCCGCAGTGGTTATCACGCGCTGCTCGGGCGAACTGCATTTGCTAGATTCAATGCGGTACCGCATTATGCATTCCTCAAGCTCAAGATGCCAGGACCTCGCGGAGTTATTACAGTCAATGGAAACACAGAGCGCTCTCTCTGAACAGAGGAGCACACCGCGGCCCTCGCAGTAGAAGCGCAAAGCAGCCTCTCAAGGCAATCAACCAGTTTGGCATTTCAAAGCCCGAACACCTTCAAGCGCGCTCGGGGCAATTGGCAAATAGACCGCCTGGCGCGATCCGAGCTCGCGTAGCAATACGGCGGCCACCCCAATCCCAGCCCAACAGCGATATTCATGCCGCGCATACATAATTACGCATTAAAAATACCATGGGCACATGTGGGGAGGGGGGCATAACTGCGGCACGCCCCAAAATGCGGCCTAAACCGCACTAGGGGCTTCCCGTTTGGTTATTTTTCTTTTTCTTTCAGGACCTTAATCTCTGGAAACACTGTCCGGCAGCTCTATCGCCAAACACATGATGCAGCAACCAAGGAGGCAGACAGCTACGTTATACAATAGAATTCCCAGGTTGATTACAAATTTCATATCATTCCTCAGCTCTCCCTTGGAAGGGACATAGTCCTACTCTTTTGCTTATCGCACTATCTGTATCACTCTGCTTTAACGCAATATTTCAATAAACAATGCATGACATTACGACTATATTTGCATTCTTGTTATATATATATATATATGTGTGTGTTCATTAATGACGCCTTGCAACCGTACACTCTTGTATGGCCAATACACCAGGGGCTTACGTACCCCACAATGCGGTGTGGAAAGTCTGAACACTTTCACAAGTGCGGCACCCCGAACTTATAGCATTATATGCATCAACTTCGAATCATGTCTTTGGTCAGATGTTGGGTTTGCCCGGCTCCTATGTTTTGGTACCTTACGTTTCGCTCTATCGGCTAAGCTAGCGCTAGGAGAACTACTACAATTGTGCCTCGGTTCTGACGGGCTGAGCACCTCAGTAGAGAAAGCTAAAACTGACTGTCATGATAAGGCGAGAGACTGGTCACTGTTCGGCAAGGTTTTTCGAGTCGCTAAAGACTTATGCCGCTTAGGGCGAGGGGCCAGCTCTGTACGGCTTACAGGCGTGTATCGCGCACCAAATTCGGCCTTCCGAATACCAGGGGCTTCGCCGAAATTTAAAATTATAGAATTCTATGGCTAAGTGAGAGTGATAAAGCACTATTAGTCTGGTTGCCTTGTTCATTGTGCTGAGCACCTCCCTCGAAGGACCCAAACATGGGAACAAGAGTGCTCAGGTTTATCCCGAACACCCCAGCACTCGTGGCATGGGGGCAGAAGTCGAGGACTAGCCATCTCTCAGATTGGATAAACAACCAAACAGAAGGTAATATTTTAAATTCCAACAAGCGTTGCATAGCGCACATGAAACAAGTTTTCATACATACAGGATAAAACGAGCTAGTCTCATTCAAATATTACATCTTTTGAACACTCATTCCTGATAAGACGGGCACCCGGCAGAACACCCTCGTAGTACATCTCAGGGTGGTGGTGCTCCTTGCCCTCCGGCGGCCCCTCCTTGATCAGCTTCACGGCGTCTAGCTTGACCCACTTCATTTTTACACGGGCGAAAGCCCAGCGTGCACCTTCAATGCAGACAGATCGCTTGACGACCTCCAGCCGCGGGCAGGCATCCATGAGCCGCCTCACCAGGCCGAAGAAGCTATTCAGAAGGGCGTCGCCAGGCCACAACCGGACTACAAAGCTCTTCATGGCCTGATCGGCCGCCTTATGTAGCTCGACCATCTGCTTCAGCTGGTTGCTCATTGGCACCGGATGTTCGGCCTCAGCATACGTAGACCAGAACAGCTTCTCCGTCGAGCTTCCGTCCTCAGCCTGGTAAAATTGTGCGGCATCGAACACACTGCGGGGCAAATCTGCGAATGCTCCTGAAGAGCTCCGGATCCGTGTAAGTAATCGGTAATTTACTTTTACATGTTTGCTTTACATATAGAAAGCCTTACCCGCCGCTATCTTCTTCATCGCGTCGATCTCTTGGAGGGCCTTTTGGGCTTCGGACTTGGCACTTTTTACACTCTTGAGGGCCACGACAAGCTCAGACTCCCGCGTCTTGGAGTCCAGCTCCAACGCCTCGTGCTTCGCCACAAGAGCCTGGAGCTCTTGCTGCACCTCGCCCACGCCAGCCTCGTGCTTCTCTCGCTCGGTGCACTCCTTGGCCGCTATATCTTCGGCCTTGGCCAGCGCTTCCTTCAGGGTCGCCACCTCGGTCATGGCCCCTGGCAAACATACAATGATCCTGTCATTTTGCAATCGCGTCCTTTTTTATATATACATATCTATAGACGGGGTATTACTTACCCTTGTTCTCCTCGAGCTGCCTCTTGGCAAGGCCGAGCTCTTTCTTGGACCCCTCAAGGTCCTGTTTCAGTACGACGACCTCCGCAGTTAGTGCGGCGGACGCCAGCAGCGAAGCCTGCATATGCATATTGACATACTTATATTAGACTCATGCGATATTATTTGATCCTCTGTTCGGCTTTTCTTTGTGAACACCGAACAAAGCATCAGGGGCTACTATCTATGCGGTAATATTTCTACTACATTTTAAAACACTTACCTTGAAGCTTGTTAGAAGGCTGGCACAGGCTTCAGTCAATCCGCTCTTGGCGGACCGAACCTTCTGGATCACCACACTCATGATGGTGCGGTGCTCCTCGTCGATGTAAGCGCTGCGAAGCGCTTCCAGCAGGTTGTCCTGCTCCTCTAGATGGACAGAGGTCACCAGCACAGGAGTTTTGCCCCTCTTAGAAGGAGGCCGCTTGCCCGAGCCCGGAACCGCTGGAGGGTCCGGCGCGTTGTTCGGCTGAGGGCCGAACTCGGAGCTCTCGGGGGCCCCGTCCCCTCGGCTCCCGGAGTCCGGAAGGTCGCCTTGGGGCGCCTCCGGGACTGTCTCCCCTCGATCTGGTGCCTCTTGAGACAACACCTCGGCGTCGTCGGCAGGATGAGGGGAGGTGGCGGTCGGGACTGGATCGCTATCCATGTCCGACGAGCCTAGGGAGCCGTCCGATGATACCTCGATATTGGCTCGTGGCGGCCTGCGTAATTATGTTTGGTGATTAGGGAAAGCAGTGCAACCAAGGAATCTTATGGGTTACTTTGGTATCCGAATACTTACGATCTCCCCGGGGGCTTGGCCCTGGGCAACCACTCGTCTTCGCCTTCATCGGCGGCGGTGGAGCTGTCCGGAAGGAGAGTCCTTCCCTTCTTGGACCCTTCGCCCCCCAGTTGGGGCGGCCTTCCTTTTTCTGTCTTCCCCAGTCGGTGGGGAGCATCTTCTTCTTCTTCTTCCTCGTCTTCGGGGGAAGAGTGCGCCACAGAGTCATCGGATAGTGAGTCCGACGATGCCTGGCGTCGGGAACTCTTTCGAGCTCCCTTGGCCTTCTTGGTCTTCTCCGGCACCTTATAAGGGCCGGAGTCAACATCTTCGCCAGAAGAGCGTCTGTGGGGCCTTCAGGCAAAGGAGCCGGACAGTCGATCTGCCGGCCATCTTCTGCCAGTCCTGTCAAAGGTACGGGAGTTTAGATCCTGCATAGAGTCAATCTATATAAAAATAAGTATCCTGTGAAAGGTAAAGCAGCTTACCGCACTGGCTTGGTGCTTCGCGCTGAATCCGCTATCCTTAGTAATAGGGGGAGGGACCTCGACACTTTTGAATAGCACCCTCCAGGCGTCTTCATGAGTCATGTTGAAGAGCCTGTTCAGAGTTCGGTGCTGCGCCGGATTAAACTCCCACAAGGTGAACTCCCGTTGTTGGCACGGGAGTATCCGGCAGATGAGCATAACCTGGACTATGTTGACAAGCTTGAGCTTCTTGTCCACCATGTTTTGAATACATGTTTGGAGTCCGGTCAGCTCTTTCGAACTACCCCAGGACAGGCCCTTCTCTTTCCAAGAGGTGAGCCGCATGGGGATGCCAGATCGGAACCCGGGGGCCGCTACCCATGCGGGGTCGCGCGGCTCGGTGATATAGAACCACCCCGATTGCCACCCCTTTATGGTTTCCACAAAGGAGCCCTCGAGCCATGTTATGTTGCGCATCTTGCCCACCATGGCGCCTCCGCACTCCGCCTGGCGGCCGCCCACCACCTTCGGCTTGACATTGAAGGTCTTCAGCCATAAGCCGAAGTGGGGCTTGATGCGGAGGAAGGCCTTGCACACGACGATAAACGCCGAGATGTTGAGGATGAAGTTTGGGGCCAGATCGTGGAAATCCAGGCCGTAGTAAAACATGAGCCCCCGGACGAAGGGATGGAGAGGGAACCCCAATCCGCGGAGGAAATGGGTGAGGAATACTACCCTCTCATGGGGCCTGGGGGTGGGGATGAGCTGCCCCTCATCTGGGAGCCGGTGCGAGATGTCGTCGGGCAGGTATCCGACTCTCCTCAGTTTCTTGATGTCTCCCTCCGTGACGGAGGATACCATCCACTTGCCTCCCGCTCCGGACATGACTGGAGAAGGTCGAGGTGGGAAGTGCGGACTTGGGCGTTGGAGCTCGAGTGTGCGAAAACGGATGAGCAAAGGAGGAAGAAGGCGTGGATAGAAAGGTGGATCCTTATCCCTTTATATGGGCGGACGAAACTAAGCGTCCCCACTTGCCTGGTAAAACTCGCTTATCCCCCAAGCGCCGCAATTGATGGCGCGGTTGGGTTACCCACGCCCGTATTGATGAGAATCCCATAATAAGGGGACACGATCTCTACTTTGACAAGACGTGTCGAAAAACTGCCTCGCGTTATGTGCGGGGCTGGTTAAAAGAAACGGTTCGAATAATCATCGGGCCATGACATAACGTCATGCTGCCAAAACAAGCCAGGAAATTAGATCTGCAAAAATATTATTCTCTATACGGTGGAATGTGGAACTTATTTTGCAGGGTCGGACACTATCCTCGTATTCAAATTCTTCTGTGATGTATTCACAGAAGGAACCCGCCTTGCAATGTCAAAGACAATACTGCGCGCCGGACTCATCATCATTGAAGCCTGGTTCAGGGGCTACTGAGGGAGTCCTGGATTAGGGGGTCTTCGGACAGCTGGACTATCTCCATTGGCCGGACTGTTAGATTATGAAGATACAAGATTGAAGACTTCGTCTCGTGTCCGGATGGGACTCTACTTGGCGTGGAAGGCAAGCTAGGCAGTACGGATATGGATATCTCCTCCTTTTTAACTGACCTTGTGTAACCCTAACCCTCTCCGGTGTCTATATAAACCGAAGGGTTTTAGTCCATAGGACAACAACCATAACATACAATCATACCATAGGCTAGCTTCTAGGGTTTAGCCTCTCTGATCTCATGGTAGATCTACTCTTGTACTACCCATATCATCAATATTAATCAAGCAAGACGTCGGGTTTTACCTCCATCAAGAGGGCCCGAACCTGGGTAAAACATCGTGTCCCCTGCCTCCTGTTACCATCCGGCCTAGACGCACAGTTCGGGACCCCCTACCCGAGATCCGCCGGTTTTGACACCGACATTGGTGCTTTCATTGAGAGTTCCTCTATGTCATCGCCGTTAGGCTTGATGGCTCCTACTATCGTCGATAGCGATGCGGTCCAGGGTGAGACTTTTCTCCCCGGACAGATCTTCGTATTCGGCGGCTTTGCACTGTGGGCTAATTCGTTTGGCCATCTGGAGCAGATTGAAAGCTACGCCCCTGGCCATCAGGTCAGATTTGGAAGTTTGAACTACACGGCTGACATCCGCGGAGACTCGATCTTCGATGGATTCGAGCCATAGCCGGGCGCGCCGCACTGTTGGGATGGGTATGACCTAGCTCTGCTGCCAAACAGTACCCCAGAGGCCGCGCCCGCATCAGCTCCAACCCTTAGCTTGGAGCCAACTGCGCCAATTGAGGACAGATGGTTAGACACCGCCTCAGGGGCTGCAGTCTCAACGGTGATCGAGCCAAACACCAGCATAATCCTCTGCGCAGCCCGTGACTCCAAGGTGCCGGACTCTTTTTCTGACTCCGAACCATCCGCGCCCCTGCCAATCGAATCCGATTGGGCGCCGATCATGGAATTCACCGCTGCGGATATATTTCAACACTCGCCCTTCGGCGACATTCTGAATTCACTAAGGTCTCTCTCTTTGTTAGGAGAGCCCTGGCCGGATTATGGCCAACAGGATTGGGATGCGGACGATGAAGAAATTCGACGCCCACCCACCACCCACTTCGTAGCCATTGTCGATGATTTAACCGACATGCTCGACTTCGACTCTGAAGACATCAACGGTATGAACGATGATGTAGGAGACGAACATGAGTCAGCACCTATAGGGCACTGGAAAGCCACCTCGTCATATGACATCTACATGGTGGATACACCCAACAAAGGCAATGGCGACGAGATAGCGGAGGATGACCCCTCCAAGAAGCAGCCCAAGCGCCCACGTCAGCGGCGCCGCTCTAAGTCCTTCCAAAGCAAAAGTGGTGATACCGGCACATGAGATAATAACACTCCGGATAGTGCCGAAGACAACAACAATACCCTCCAGCAAGATTTAGAGCAGGAGGATGAAGGAGCCAGCTCTCCTAAGAGAGCGGCAGATGGAGAGGAGGAGGATGACAATCACATGCCCCCCTCCGAAGACGAGGCAAGTCTCGGCGACGATGAATTCACCGTACCAGAGGATCCCGTCGAACAAGAGCGCTTCAAGCGCCGGCTTATGGCCATGGCAAATAGCCTGAAGAAAAAGCAGCAGCAGCTTCAAGCTGATCAAGATCTGCTAGCTGACAAATGGACTGAAGCCCTTGCGACCGAGGAATATAAACTCGAGCGTCCCTCCAAGAGTTACCCAAGGCGCAGGTTACTACCCCGACTGGAGGAAGAAGTGTATGATACGACTGATCGGCCACCTCGTGGCCACGATAGAGAGGCATTCCAGCCAAAAGCTCAGCCTCCACCCCAACGCCATTCAAATAAAAAGGCATGGGGAGATACGCCAGACCTGCGAGATATATTGGAGGACAAGGCAAAGCATTAAAGATCGATCTACGGATCACGAGGGTGCACCACTCTATGAGACGACAAATGTCACGCCGGATACAGTAACAACAAATCTGGCCGGGCCGAACACAGCGGGCAAGACCCATTCGAGCTGCGCCACGATATAGCCCAATACAGAGGCGCCGCACACCCCTTATGCTTCACAGACGAAGTAATGGAACATCAAGTCCCAGAAGGTTTCAAACCTGTAAATATTGAATCATACGACCGCACAACAGATCCCGCGGTATGGATTGAGGACTTCCTCCTCCACATCCACATGGCCCGCGACGATGACTTACACGCCATCAAATACCTCCCACTAAAGCTCAAAGGACCAGTGTGGCATTGGCTTAACAGCTTGCCAGCGGACTCCATTAGCTGTTGGGAAGATCTGGAAGCCGCATTCCTCGACAACTTTCAGGGCACTTATGTGCGACCACCAGACGTCGATGACTTGAGCCACATAATTCAGCAGCCAGAAGAGTCGGCCAGGCAATTCTGGACTCGGTTCCTTACAAAGAAAAATCAAATCGTCAACTGTCCGGATGCGGAGGCCTTAGCGGCTTTCAAGCACAACATCTGAGACGAGTGGCTAGCCTGGCACCTTGGTCAGGAAAAGCCAAAATCTATGGAAGCTCTCACGACGCTCATGACCCGCTTTTGCGCGGGAGAAGACAGCTGGCTGGCTCGCAGTAATAACATATCAAAGAACCATGGTACCTCAGATACCAAGGACGGCAATAGCAGGTCACGTCGCAACAAGCATAAGCGCCGCATTAACAGCGAAACTACTGAGGATACGACAGTCAATGCCGGATTCAAAGGCTCTAAACCCGGTCAGCGGCAAAAGCCATTCCAACAAAGTACGCCGGGTCCGTCCAGCTTGGACCGTATACTCGATCACCCGTGTCAAATACACGGCACCCCAGACAAGCCAGCCAATCACACCAACAGAGATTGTTGGGTGTTCAAGCAGGCCGGCAAGTTAATTGCCGAAAACAAGGACAAGGGGCCGCATAGTAATGACGAGGAGGAGCCCCGGCAGCCGCACACTGGAGGACAGAAGAGGTTTCCCCCGCAAGTGCGGAAGGTGAACATGATATACGCAACCCACATCCCCAAGAGGGAGCGGAAGCGTGTGCTTAGGGACGTATATGCGTTGGAGCCAGTCGCCCCAAAGTTCAACCCTTGGTCCTCCTGTCCAATCACCTTCGATCACAGGGACCACCCCACTAGTATCTGTCATGGCGGATTCGCCGCACTGGTCCTAGACCCAATCATCGACGGATTTCACCTCACTCGAGTCCTTATGGATGGTGGCAACAGCCTGAACCTGGTTTATCAGGACACAGTGTGCAAAATGGGTATAGACCCCTCAAGGATCAAACCCACGAAAACAACCTTTAAGGGCGTCATTCCAGGTGTAGAGGCCCATTGCATAGGCTCAATTACACTGGAAGTGGTCTTCGGATCCTCGGATAATTTCCGAAGCGAAGAGTTAATCTTCGATATAGTCCCGTTCCACAGTGGTTATCACGCGCTGCTCGGGCGAACCGCATTCGCTAGATTCAATGCGGTACCGCATTATGCATACCTCAAGCTCAAGATGCCAGGACCTCGCGGAGTTATTACAGTCAATGGAAACACAGAGCGCTCTCTCCAAACAGAGGAGCACACCGCGGCCCTCGCAGCAGAAGCGCAAAGTAGCCTCTCAAGGCAATCAACCAGTTCGGCGCTTCAAAGCCCGGACACCTTCAAGCGCGCTCGGGGCAATCGGCAAATAGACTGCCTGGCGCGATCTGAGCTCGCATAGCAATACGGCGGCCACCCCAATCCCAGCCCAACGGTAATATTCATGCCGCGCGTACATAATTACGCATTAAAAATACCATGGGCACAGGTGGGGAGGCGGGCACAACTGCGGCACGCCCCAAAACGCGGCCTAAACCGCACTAGGGGCTTCCCATTTGGTTATTTTTCTGTTTCTTTCAGGACCTTAATCTCTGGAAACACTGTCCGGCATCACTATTGCCGAACACATGATGCAACAACCAAGGAGGCAAACAACTACGTCATACCACGGAATTCCCAGGTTGATTACAATAACAAGCGAAAAATTCGATTCATATCATTCCTCAGCTTGCCCTTGGAAGGGACATAGTCCTACTCTTTGCTTATCACACTATCTGTATCACTATGCTTTAATGCAATTTTTCAATAAACAATGCATGGCATTACGACTATTATTGCATTCTTGTTATATATATCTATCTATGTGTTCATTAATGACACCTTGCAACCGTACACTCTGGTACAGCCAATACACCAGGGGGCTTACGTACCCCACAATGCGGTGTGAAAAGTCCGAACACTTTCACAAGTGCGGCACCCCGAACTTATAGCATTATATGCATCAGCTCCGAATCATGTCTTTGGTCAAATGTTGGGTTTGCCCGGCTCCTATGTTTTGGTACCTTACGTTTCGCTCTATCGGCTAACGTAGCACTAGGAGAACTACTGCGATTGTGCCCCGATTCTGCCGGACTGAGCACCTTAGTAGAGAAAGCTAAAACTGACTGTCATGATAAGGCGAGAGACTGGTCGCTGTTCGGCGAGGTTTTTCGAGTCCCTAAAGACTTAAGCCGCTTAGGGCGAGGGGCCGGCCCTGTCCGGCTTAGAGGCGTGTATCGCGCCCCGAATTCGGCCTTCCGAGTACCAGGGGCTTCACCAAAATTTAAAATTATAGAATTCTATGGCTAAGAGAGAGTGATAAAGCATTATTAGTCCGGTTGCCTTGCTCGTTGTGCTGAGCACCTCCCTCGAAGGACCCAAACATGGGAACAAGAGTGCTCAGGTTTATCCCGAACACCCCAGCACTCGTGGCATGGGGGCAGAAGCCGAGGACTAGCCATCTCTCAGATTGGATAAACAGCCAAGCAGAAGGTAATATTTTAAATTCCAACAAGCGTTGCATAGCGCATATGAAGCAAGTTTTCATACATACAGGATAAAACGAGCAAGTCTCATTCAAATATTATATCTTTCGAACACTCGTCCGCGATGAGACGGGCGCCCGACAGAACACCCTCGTAGTACATCTCGGGGTGGCGGTGCTCCTTGCCCTCTGGCGGCCCCTCCTTGATCAGCTTCACGGCGTCTAGCTTGACCCACTGCAATTTCATACGGGGGAAATCCCGGCGTGCACCTTCAATGCAGACAGATTGCTTGACGACCTCCAGCCATGGGCAGGCATCCACAAGCCGCCTCACCAGGCCGAAGAAGCTGTTCGGAAGGGCGTTGCCAGGCCACAACCGGACTATAAAGCTCTTCATGGCCTGATCGGCCGCCTTATGTAGCTCGACCATCTGCTTCAGCTGGTCGCTCATTGGCACCGGATGTTCGGCCTCAGCATACTGCGACCAGAACAGCTTCTCCGTTGAGCTTCCATCCTCGGCCTGGTAAAATTGTGCGGCATCGGACACACTGCGGGGCAAATCTGCGAATGCTCCTGAAGAGCTCCGGATCCGGGTAAGTAATCGGTAATTTACTTTTACATGCTTGCTTTGCATATAGAAAGCCTTACCCGCCGCTATCTTCTTCATTGCGTCGATCTCTTGGAGGGCCTTTTGGGCTTCGGCCTTGGCATTTTTTACACTCTCGAGGGCCGCGCCAAGCTCAGACTCCCGCGTCTTTGAGTCAAGCTCCAACGCCTCGTGCTTTGCCATGAGAGCCTGGAGCTCTTGCTGCACCTCGCCCACCCGAGCCTCGTGCTTCTCTCGCTCGGTGCGCTCCTTGGCCGCTTTATCTTCGGCCTCGGTTAGCGCTTGCTTCAGGGTCGCCACCTCGGTCGTGGCCCCTGGCAAACATACAATGATCTTGTCATTTTGCAATCGCGTCCTTTTTTATATATACATATCTATAGACGGGGTATTACTTACCCTTGTTCTCCTCAAGCTGCCTCTTGGCAAGGCCGAGCTCTTTCTTGGACCCCTCGAGGTCCGGCTTCAGTACGGCGACCTCCGCAGTTAGTGAGGCGGATGCCAGCAGTGAAGCCTGCATGTGCATATTGACATAGTTATACTAGACTCCTGCGATATTATTTGATCCTCTGTTCGGCTTTTTCTTTGTGAACACCGAACAAAGCATCAGGGGCTACTGTCTATGCGGTAATATTTCTACTACATTTTAAAACACTTACCTCGAAGCCTGTTAGAAGGCTGGCATAGGCTTCAGCCAATCCGCTCTTGGCGGACTGAACCTTCTGGATCACTGCACTCATGATGGTGCGGTGCTCCTCATCGATGGAAGCGCTGCGAAGCGCTTCTAGCAGGTTGTCCGGTGCCTCTGGATGGACAGAGGTCACCGGTATAGGAGTTTTTCCCCTCTTAGAAGGAGGCCACTTGCCCGAGCTCGGAACTGCTGGAGGGCCGAACTCGGCGCTCTCGGGGGCCCCGTCCCCTCGGCTCCCGGAGTCCGGAAGGTCGCCTTGAGGCTCCTCCGGGACTGTCTCCCCTCGATCCGGTGCCTCTTGAGACAACACCTCGGCGTCGTCGGCAGGATGAGGGGAGGTGGCGGTCGGGACTGGTTCGCTATCCATGTCCGACGAGCCCAGGGAGCCGTCCGATGATACCTCGATGTTGGCTCGTGGCGGCCTGCGTAATTATGTTCGGCGGTTAGGGAAAGCAGTGCGACCAAGGAATCCTATGGGTTACTTTGGTATCCGAATACTTACGATCTCCCCGGGGGCTTGGCCCTGGGCAACCACTCGTCTTCGCCTTCGTCGGCGGCGGTGGAGCTGTCCGAAAGGAGAGTCCTTCCCTTCTTGGACCCTTCGCCCTCCCCAGTTGGGGCGGCCTTCCTTTTTCTGTCTCCCCCAGTCGGTGGGGGAGCATCTTCTTCTTCTTCTTCCTCGTCTTCGGGGGAAGAGTGCGCCGCAGAGTCATCGGACGGTGAGTCCGACGACGCCTGGCGTCGGGAACTCTTTCGAGCTCCCTTGGCCTTCTTGGTCTTCTCCGGCACCTTATAAGGGGCCGGAGTCAACATCTTCGCCAGAAGAGCGTCTGTGGGGCCTTCGGGCAAAGGAGCCAGACAGTCGATCTGTCCGGCCATCTTCTGCCAGTCCTGTCAAAGGTATGGGAGCTTAGATCCCGCATAGAGTCAATCTATATAAAAAAAATAAGTGTCCTGTGGAAGATAAAGCAGCTTACTGCACTGGCTTGGCGCTTCGCGCTGAATCCGCAATCCTCGGTAATAGGGGGGACCTCGGCACTTTTGAACAGCACCCTCCAGGCGTCTTCATGAGTTGTGTCGAAGAGCCTGTTCAGAGTGTGGTGCTGCTCCAGATTGAATTCCCACAAGTTGAACTCCCGTTGTTGGCACAAGAGTATCCGGCGGATGAGCATAACTTGGACTATGTTGACAAGCTTGAGCTTCTTGTCCACCATGTTTTGAATACATGTTTGGAGTCCATTCAGCTCTTTCGAATTACCCCAGTACAGGACCTTCTCTTTCCAGGAGGTGAGCCGCATGGGGAAGCCAGATCGGAACTCAGGGGCCGCTACCCATGCGGGGTCATGCGGCTCGGTGATATAGAACAACCCCGATTGCCACCCCTTTATGGTTTCCACAAAGGAGCCCTCGAGCCATGTTATGTTGGGAATCTTGCCCACCATGGCGCCTCCGCACTCCGCCTGGCGGCTGCCCACCACCTTCGGCTTGACATTGAAGGTCTTCAGCCATAAGCCGAAGTGGGGCTTGATGCAGAGGAAGGCTTCGCACACGACAATAAATGCCGAGATGTTGACGATGAAGTTCGGGGCCAGATCATGGAAATCCAGGCCGTAATAGAACATGAGCCCCCGGACGAATGGATGGAGAGGGACTCCCAGTCCACGGAGGAAATGGGTGAGGAATACTGCCCTCTCATGGGGCCTGGGGGTGGGGATGAGCTGCCCCTCATCTGGGAGCCGGTGCGCGATGTCGTCGGGCAGGTATCCGACTCTCCTCAGTTTCTTGATGTCTCCCTCCGTGATGGAGGAGACCATCCACTTGCCTCCCGCTCCGGACATGGTTGGAGAAGGTTGAGGTGGAAGTGAGGACTTGGGCACTAGAGCTCGAGTGTGCGGAAACTGATGAGCAAAGGAGGAAGAAGGCGTGGATAGAAAGGTGAATCCTTATCCCTTTATATGGGCCGACGAAACTAAGCGTCCCCACTTGCCTAGTAAAACTCGCTTATCCCCCAAGCGCCGCAATTGATGGCGTGGTTGGGTTACCCACGCCCGTATTCATGAGAATCCCGTAATAAGGGGACATGATCTCTGCTTTGACAAGACATGTCGAAAAACTGCCTCGCGTTATGTGCGGGGCTGGTTAAAAGGAACGGTTTGAATAATCACCGGGCCATGACTTAACGTCATGCTGCCAAAACAAGCCAGCAGAGTAGATCTGCGAAAATATTATCCTCTCTACGATGGAATGTGGAACTTATTTTGCAGGGTCGGACACTATCCTCGTATTCAAATTCTTCTGTGATGTATTCGGAGAAGGAACCCGCCTTGCAATGCCGAAGACAATACTGCGCGTCAGACTCATCGTCATTGAAGCCTGGTTCAGGGGCTACTAAGGGACTCTTGGAGTAGGGGGTCTCCGGACAGCCGGACTATCTCCATTGGCCGGACTATTAGACTATGAAGATACAAGATTGAAGACTTCGTCTCGTGTCCGGGTGGGACTCTACTTGGCGTGGAAGGCAAGCTATGCAATACGTATATGGATATATCCTCCTTTGTAACCGACCTTGTGTAACCCTAACCCTCTCCAGTGTCTATATAAACCGAAGGGTTTTTAGTCCGTAGGACAACAACCACAACATACAATCATACCATAGGCTAGCTTCTAGGGTTTAGCCTCTCTGATCTCGTGGTAGATCTACTCTTGTACTACCCATATCATCAATATTTATCAAGCAGGACGTAGGGTTTTACCTCCATCAAGAGGGCCCGAACCTGGGTAAAACATCGTGTCCCCTGCCTCCTGTTACCATCCGGCCTAGACGCACAGTTCGGGACCCCCTACCCGAGATCCGCTGGTTTTGACACCGACAATGATCTTATAGAATTGCTCTTTGTGCTTCACTTAAATCTTTTGAGTATGGTTTTATAGAATGCTTCGTGTGCTTCACTTATATATTTTGAGCTTGGATATTGGTTAGTCTATATTAATTGTAGAATGCTCCATGAACTTCACTTATATCTTTTGGCGTATGAATAATACTATAATCTAAAGTGGATCGGGAAGAGTGTCAACTTTAGTTAGTAATGATTCCATTATTCCGAATGAGAAGAATTTTGCTTATGTGTAGACTAGTAAAATTTATATGCTTGTAGATCATGAACATAATGCTTTATGTGCTGGTTATATTGTTGAACTCATTCATGATGCTACTGAAAATTATTATGAGGGAGGAATACATGCTTGTAGCAGTTGCAATAATATCAAGTTTCCTCTCTATGTGCTTAAAGTTTTGAAGTTATACTCGTTTTGCCTTCCTATGCTAGTTGATTCTTGTTCCCATAAATGTGCTCACAAAATCCCTAGGCATAGGAAGTGGGTTAGGTTTAAATGTGCTAGTCATATTCTTCATGATGCTCTCTTTATTTTTTCAATTCTTATCTTTTATGTGAGCATCATTGAAATCATCATGCCTAGCTAAAAGGCATTAAAGAAAAGCGCTTGTTGGGAGACAACCCAATATTTACCCTTACTATTTTTTTGTGTTCTCATGATTAAGCTACTGTATTAATCATGTATTATAGCTTTTGTTTCAATAAAGTACCAAGTAAGACCTTTGGGAAGACTTGGGTGAAAGTTAATGTGATATTGCTGTAAAAAAAGAAACTTTGCGCTCACGAGATTAGCTGTCATTTTTTTTACAGAAGAGTGCGATTGAGTTGATTATTTTTTCAGAAGGTTAATATGCAAATTCCTCACGTCCACCAGTTTATTTAATAATTTTTGGAGTAGCAGAAGTATGGTTGGTGTTCAGATCATTACAGACTGTTCTATTTCTGACAGATTCTGTTTTCATTGCATAATTTGCTTGTTTTCTAGTTTCTATGGCTTATATTTCTCAATATAAATTGTAGAAATGATATGGTATCGTAGGAATTGTGTGAGAACAATTATGAATCTTGTCTTTGACAGTACCAAAGTGAATGGTTTACTCTTTATCATTCTAACCTATCTCACGAAGCTCCATTAAGTTTTGTGTGATTGAAGTTTTTAAGCTTTGGGTGAGATGTCTATATGAGGAGAATAAGGAGTGGAAAGACCCTAAGCTTGGGAATGCCCAAGGCACCCCAAGGTAATATTCAAGGAAGACTCACACTACAAAAAAATACACTTCCGTGATGATACATGTTTGTCACAGTAGGTCGCGTTTTTTGTCATGCATGTACATCCATGACAAATTTATGAGAGAATCAAGATAGTCATACCTGTGCTGTCGTTGAAGTGTTCCATGACATTACCAAAATTATCATCACGGAAGTGTCCACTTCCATGACGATAAATCGCGCGTCACAGAAGTGCTTTCGTCAAGGGTGACCTACACGTGGCATCCACCATAACGGAACGCCATTAAGCTATCGGGTCGGGTTTTGGATCCGATAACCCGTTAACAGCCCCGACCAATGGGGATTTTCCACGTATAAAATCACCATTGGCTAGAGGAAACACGTGTCGGCTCATCGTTGGGACATATGCCATCCACTCACTGGACAGAAGGCGCCTATGATACGTCGACACGTGGCACGACCCAATAGTGGCCCATTCCTGTGAAAAGGCCGGCCCGTTTGACTTGGTCAAAAGCTGGCGGGCCGGCCCATGGAAAGCCTGTTAACGGCCTGTCCGCATATAGCCCATTTACAGCCAGCTAACCCAAGGCCCGTTACGCCCTATCCGAATTAGGCCCAGTAGCGTCATCTGGGCCATCCAATAGGATTCCAGCCCGTTTTCACTTCTGGCCCATGTATAGCCCATGACGTCTTTCAGCCCATATGAGGCCCTTTGTAACTCTTGGCCCATTAGTGGCCCGTGCTAAAACTGGCCCATAATGAACAGTGTATTACTTTACACCCATTAACGGCCCGTGGTGAAACTGGCCCGTTATTCCGTTAGGCCGTTTCCAGCCTAAGTTAACTTTCGGCCTTCTGAGGGCCCATTTATTCTTGGGCTCATTTGCAGCATTCGGTTACTTATGGCCCGTTACTGTCATTTTCTGCTTGTGGGCCAAATTCAGCCCATCGTTACAGTCAGCCCGTTTGTGGACCGCTAGTCTGTTGGGCCATTTTCATAGCATCACCAAATATGGCCTATTAACGGCCCGTTATGGTCAGCCCATAAAACGTACGATTTCCATTAAAGGCCCATCTATGGCCCACTAAAGGCCCGTACAAGACCCATAAATGAGTCGGCGGCCCATGGATCCTATGAGACGTAGAAGACCCATGGATCCTACGAGACGTAGAAGGCCCATGGATCCTACGAGACGTACAAGGCCCATGGATCCTACGAGACGTAGAAGGCCCATGGATCCTACGAGACGTAGAAGGCCCATGGATCCGACGGCCCATGAAGGGCGATGGTCGGGCGAGTTGGCCCTCGTTTGAACGATATAGCATATTCAAAGAATTATCCTACTCAATACTATCACCTCTAAAAAGCATACACTATACAACAAAGAGATCAAGGCATAGAAAGGTAGAATAATCCTACACTATACAATAAAGAAATTACAACCGATTATACCCACTGGGCATTATGGTTTGACACAGGTGATAATAAAGCATACACAAACAACAAATTACATACACTGGGCAAATACAGCTCATACATGATGGACGCGCATCAACTTAACTCCATTTGAACTATAATCTCTTTAGAAAATAGGATTGGCCGGATTCAGATAGCACAAATTTCAGTCTGCAAAATCTCCAATTCCTTCATGGTTACCTCAGTGTCTTGTTTCATTTTTTGACTCCTGCATCTAATACCTGCATGTCTAGTCTCAACTTGTTGATTATACGTTGACAATCATGTACACGTTGTCTTGCCACCTCTAGTTGATGCTCGAGAACATTAGCACATTCCAATTCCAATCCATAATCATTCGGTAATGGTCATGCCGCACTGCTCGCAGATCTTTGTGTTGATGTCACTTCATCCTGAAATGTTTCTGTAAGTACACATGACTAGGGCAAAAATATAGTTACAACAGTGAAGCGAACAAGACACTATTTTGTACTACATGGAAAAACAGGACTAACAATAATGTTACACGTCACTTTCAAAAAATACAATGTTACACGTCATGAAGCATAAGCAGGTGATATTTTAAAAATTATAGAAAAGATAGTCTATGCAGCCTGCATACAGAAATCCCTCTTAGCTCACCAGAGGAGCATGATGTTGGGGCCCAATCGAAAACAAAGACAAGTTACAAATTTAGACAGCACGTTGCGTATAAGTAAGCAAGCAGTTGGCCATTCTGTGCCTCAATTAAAGTCTTAGGGAGCATAATGAATAGCAGAGGGTTTCATACAAACATACTACAACAGGCAAAACTATGCAATCATTAGCGTAGTATAAACTAGATTGTGAGCCTCATGCAATAATAGTTGGTTAATAGACTTCAAAGCTTCAGGCACACTTCGCAGAGTAATTAAATGGTAAGGCCTTTAATTATGTCAACTAATAGTGATACAAGTACCGAACATCAGGCATGATTATTTGGGCATCTCATTAACTGAGGACAAATAAAGCAATTGAAAAGAGAAAATTAACTATGCCTGAAACAAACAAGGAATTGAACTGTTGAGTTGCATACAGTGACTTACCTTAGCAGGTTGAAGAGGCTCAGCGCAGCTCCTACTTCTCTTGCAAGGCTCCTTCCTAACATCTTGTACTTGGAAATCCTCAATCTTATCTTCATTGCACCCCCTCTGCAAGGTGACACAAACTAGTTACTCGTCTCCTTGGAAGATAAATATGCATACTTTCCAGTCTGTGAACACAAAAGGATGAGATTATAACAAAACAACACCACATAATGAAACATGCCGCATCTCTTGCACTTGCACACAATGAAATGAGCATTTACTATGTCTGCACTATGTAAAAACTAGGCATACCTTCGAACTGGATCTCCAGGTACTCTTGGAGAGCCTACTGTAGTGTACAGCCAAACCTTTATGTCACCTATGAGTTAGACAAGGCCCCACTACAGCAGCCCTTAGTGTTTAAATCATTGACAAGCTCTGTTAGAGTGTTAGGTCAAGAACAACAAGTAATCAAAGCAAACAGTCCTAGTATGGCTGGCTGATGCAAACAAGCAATTGAACAGATGTGTGAGCAAATCTTACATATCAAGAAAAGAAGCAAAGAAGGAGGCTTAAAGACCATCACTTGACTGACCAGATTTAAGGGGCATTTAAACATCATGTGCAACGTATGAACTAACATAAACATTGCATATTCCAGATTCTACAATGGAATGCACATGTATTAGGTTATGCCATGTATGATGATGCCTAAATGTACAGATAGCAGGCAGGAGTGATTCATCATTGCACGCACAATTGAATTGCAGGTTAAGGGCCAGTTCGATTCCACCTTTTCAGGGCATATTGTCAAAATAAGCCATAAAAGATGTAAAGAAGTCATTTTTGAGTTATGGGCTTGGGCTTAACTAATTTCGCTTTGGAGGGGGGTGTTTCGGGTAGAACCTCACTAAAAATTGAAGGGAAGGGGAATAGTGAAATGACTCTGTTGTCTGCCTATATTACACTCAAAATGCAACTGCTGACGCCCGTGTCACACCTGACCCTCAAGTAAAAACAAACACGCAAGCATTCATTGCCCTGCCCGCTTGCATCTCCTCTCCCCTTTCCCTCTACCTCGATCCCCTGTCTGCAGTACTAGGGTTCCTCCAGCGAGCTGTCGCCACTGGTCCCATCTGGCCTGGTCCTCGACGATGCTATGTCCAGCTAGGCTACATGGCCGGCGGGTAGGGGAAAATCTCCCTAGCTGCTCCTCCCTCTGGCGCCGCCCCTCATTCTCATGGTCTCCCGCAGCTGCTCCACTGTGGTTCGTCCAACGCACTACTCCAGCGGGCGCTGCACAACTACGGCTGATGCCACACTGCGGCAGAAGGCACCTTATTCCCCCTCCCCTCCTCCCAGGCCATGGCCTTGAGGTGCTGTTGAAGGATGAGCTCATCCAACAAGGTGAGGATCTCCTTTGATTTTTTGCCAAATTTTCATTCTGATCCACTATACGACGAATTGCTATGAGCTGCTTCTGCTGCTGCTATATGATGCATTGCTGTGAGCTGCTCCTGCTGCTGCTATATGATGAATTGCTATGAGCTGCTGCTGCTGTATGATGAGTTGCTATGAGCTGCTACTGCTGCTGCTATATGATGAATTGCTATGAGCTGCTGCTGCTATATGATGAGTTGCTACAAGCTGCTCCTGCTGTTGCTATATGATGAATTGCTATGAGCTGCTCCTGCTGCTGCTATATGATGAATTGCTATGAGCTACTCCTACTGCTGCTATATGATGAATTGCTATGAGCTGTTGCTGGTATATGATGAATTGCAGACTGCTGTTGCTGTATGATGAGTTGCTATGAGCTGCTGCTGCTGCTATATGATGCTTTCAGGTGGTGCTGCTATACGATAATAACCATCCACTTGAACCATCAAATTTTAATAAATAATTGTTCTTCATTTAAATGTGGGTCATGCGTTCTTCGTTTAAATTAGGCAATGGGATCTCTATGGAAAACATTGACCAAAGTAGATTGTGCCAAGTAGATGGTATCTTTGTATTTGCATTTTGAGCAAATAGTGATGGTCTGTTTTCCTATCATATTAATTACTGCACTGGGTTCAATTGTGATGTTTGCAAGTCAAATTAATTTCCATATGGGCAGCAAAATGAAAAAAATATAATGCAATCTAGACTTTCCACTGATCATACCAAAGATAAGCTGAAAACGCAATGAAAAGAACTGGTTGGCTTATTACATGGAGCTTATATTCACAGGTGCTTATTTTCTTAGGATAACTCGTAATAACTGTCCCTAAGAAACTTGGCTAATAGAACTGGCATACAAATAACATGTCATGATGATTGCAATGGAGGAGTGACGTACCATAGCACACTGTATAGGCTCACCGCTGCCTCTCCTTTTTTGTGATGTTCCATGAAATTGCCACATACATCTTGTACTTTTTCATTGTGTAACCCTATCTGCAAGTTGACACGGCTAATTTCAGACATCTCTACATGATACTACATTGCATATCCCTTGCGCATATTTAAACCACCAATTAACGATTGTGTGCGTACCATAAACTAGCCATGACTCTGTATGCTGGACTAGCAGGCACTCTAAGGGAGCCTAATGTAGTGCACTGGAATTCCTACATGCCACCTACGATTTTGTGTAATGTACTGCCCCTGTTCCTAAATATATGTCTTTGTAGAGATTCCAGTATGGACCACATACAGATGTATATAGATGCATTTTCGAGTGTAGATTCACTCATTTTGCTCCATATGTAGCCTATAGTGGAATCTCTAGAAAGACTTATATTTAGGAACGGAGGTACGAGGTAGTATCATGTATGACATCTACATATCTAATTTAGCAGCCAATAGTAGAAATCATTGTCTACACAAAGGGATTACTGGTCGAAAATCCTAGCAAAGCACGCTGGCAGGCACAGAACAATACAAGAGAGAGAGACGCGCTTACAAGATCATAGCAATGCCTCAGTCCAGGATCTTGGTTGGCCAAGCTGTTAGATCCAGAAGAAACATCGTCCTTGTAGTTTTTGCCAGCTGCATAACAGGTAACAGCGACCAGTTAGTATATTTGAAGTACATCGGGCAGGTGATGCTGGACGGGTTTAAAGGTGACAAGTACCTAGGCCGTGGAGGGTGCTTGGCATCTCTCCATACGGTGGGAATCAGGTTAGAAACATCGAGGGTGATGATGCTGCGCTGGCTATTGGGGTCCGGTAAGGAGATCTAGAACCGTCGAGTAGGGTGTTTGTGGAGCGGCTCCGGTAGGGTGGACTACGGTGTGGGCGAAGCGGATCTGTGGTCGTGGACGAGGGCGTAGGTGAAGCTGCTCTAGTGGTTGGGTTAAGGATGGTGTTGATGACGCGGATCTACAGCCGTGGACGGGGCGTCAGAAGCTGCTCCGGTGGTTGGGTTAAGGATGGTGTCGACGATGCGGATCTGCGACCATGGACGGGGCGTCAGAAGCTACTCTGATGGTTGGGTTAAGGGTGGTGTCGACGATGCGGATCTGCGACCGTGGACGGGGCATCAGAAGCTGCTCCGGTAGGTTGGATGGGGGTGCGAGGAAGCGGATCTGAGGCCGTGGACTTGTGAGTTGGCAAAGCGTCCCCGGTAGGGTTGAGAATGGTATAGGTGAAACTACTCCGGTAGGTTGACGATGGTGTCGGTGAAGCGGCTCCGGTAGGGTTGAGGAAGGTGTCGGCGAAGCAGCTCCGGTAGGGTTGAGGAAGGTGTCGGCGAAGAGGATCAGAGGCTGTCGACGGGGGCATCGGTGGGGCGGCTCCGGGGGGTGTGGACGAAGCGTCTCCGGTGGGGAGTACGAATGAGCCGCTGCTTGACGAGAGTGCCGGGGAAGCAGATTCGGCGCCGTGGACAAGGCCGACACTGAATGGGCTATGGTACAGTGGTGGATGAGCAGTCTACTTGTTTCTAGGGGAGGTGGGCGGGGTAGATGCGGCCACAGAAGCAGATCCGGCGAGGTGGACGCCACTGGCAGTGAATGGGCTATGGTACGCCGGTGGATGAGCAGTCTAGGGTTTCGAGAGGGGAGGGGAGAAAGGGCGATGAAGTACGGACGACATGATGTAAGATGCTCTGGTGTTGTGGAGTTAGTCGTTTTTGCGGGAGGGGGAGAGGAAATGGGGGTGCCGTGTAGTGGGGGAACCGGAAGTTACCAAAGCAGCCTCGACCTATCATGTAGATGAGGGCGGTATTGTAACTGTTGGTCTCTGTGCACCAAGGACAAAAGGGGGATTTCGCATGCTAAAGACTAAGGTGGCGGAAATTTTAGAAGGAGGCGGGAGATTTTGCCGCCTGCGGGATCATTCGTATCTAGTTTCAACTAATTTTGGACCGTGCTAGCGGGAAGGTCATGCTAGACTGTGTACACGGGGCACGCGTCAGCAGTTAATAACTGGTGTGAAGTCCACCCCAGAAAAAAGACAATAACTCGGGATGATGCGCCGATAACTTGGACGTTCACATGGCCGCGGCCAATCGTATGGGTGTAGTGGCGCGTTCACAAAAAAAGGGATCAAACTCTCAGCCTATGTATTTCTCGTGTAAATAGATAATTTAGTGCCATTGGTTATTTACTTTAAACACAATGCATTGACGTGTTAGTGTAGAGGCGCACAAAAAGAAATGGATATTGTAGTCAGCTACTTAAAAGTGTTACCTCATATGATTACATAGCCTCCATTTCATAAATTGCGTACCCGTTGAATTCATATATGAATATTACATATATTACTTCAAAATAGAAACTTAAATCATCCAAGACTAATGAATTTGAATGCAAGAGTAACAATGGTGCATGTACATGATATCTACATTGGTTGTTTGAAGAAACATCACTGTAACTTTGGCATGCACAACTGAAAAGGTTTATTTAAATAGAAAAAATGTGATATGTGAGTGTCCAATCTTTATAGCGTTGAATCGATATTGTACCTTTGGCCACGATACGAAGTAGATATTGACTTATGTTCAAGCGATGCACGTCCACGATCGCTAGATAGTGATACGTGAATGAATTGTGCAATCTCTCTCACACGCATACATATCTCATTTCCCTGTGGGCATCGGAATCACACACGCGCACTTCGTGTATTTCTCTCCCTCCGTCAGGGTTAAATTCGTCTTTCTACCCCGTCCTACAAGTCTCTCACACAGAAACACACACGCTCTCTATGTCTAACACGCCCACCCCTTTAATTCCGCCCACCCACAGCCACTAATGTCTCAAAGTATAATAATGTTCTCTCACATATGCTATCTACCTATCCCTTAATATAGCTAGATATGTGTCACACAAACTCCTTCTCCCTACTAGCAAGATGCCCATGCGTTGCACGGAACATCAAGATGCATTTGTATGAGAAGTTTATCTTGTGGGAGAAAAGGATGAACGAGGGAATGCCTTATTTGCAAATGCGGAGAGGGGTGTGGGTATCTTTTTGCAAAATTGCCATAGTTTCCTTCCTGTCCGTCGGATATAAATCGGATGGCCTATATTGCAGGATGGCAGGAACACCATCATCACCAACTCTATTTTTTATAAGAGTAGAGATATGTGAGTGTCACTGCCCCCCACACACACCCACACTTCCCAACACCGAAGGAGTAGGGTGACACCTCGATCTTGATACTAATCTATCGACTGGCTTCTCTCTCAAACATACACACACACACACTACCCGGCACCGAAGGAGTAGGGTGGCACATTGATCTTGATAATAATCTATCTACTCCTCTTTCAAACACACACACACACACACACTCGCTAGTTGTGCCTCTGTGCCTACCGCGCACTCTCGATACATCTTTCTCTCCCTCCCCCCAACAATGAGAGCAGAAGGGTGACAACTCGATCTGATCATAATCTGTCAATTGGTTTCTCTCTCAAACATTGTGTCTCGTGCCTCGCTCGGTAGCCCCCTCTATATGTAGACTTCTCGCGCACGCACAACTATAGTGACGATGACGCTGAACCCAGTGTGCCTTGTTTTACCGGCCTCATGTGATAGTTTTCACCCTGTTTTCTGTTAATTAACAAGGCAACCTTTTCTTTGTTACTACTAGTGAATCTGAAATCATTCGGGGCAGACATAAAATATATCACTTCAACCCAATTATCGCAGCAACTATTTTAAAAGAAATGAGCTAGCTGCCCGTGCATTGCACGGAACATCAAGATGCATTTTTATGAGTACTTTATCTTGTGAGAGAAAAGGTTGAACGAGGGAAGGCCTTATTTGCGAATGTGGAGAGACGTGTGGGTATATTTTTGCAAAATTGCCATAGTTTCTTTCCTATCCGTTAGATATAAATCCGACGGCCTATATTGCAGGATGGCACGCACACCATCATCACCAACTCTATTTTCTACTCCCTCCGTCCAAAAATACTTGTCATCAAAATGGATAAAAAGAGATGTATATGTTCTTGTGCAACGAACTGACCACTGCATGTCATGTTTGATAGTCTCAAGTCATTAAAAGCATACAAGCCCCACATCTCTTCTTGGTTGATTCCTCTATTTATGTCAAAAAATAAGAAACAACGTGAGAGTTAATGCACCACGCCTATGTGTTTACTATTTGGTTTTCATAAGATGACTTAGTACTCACCTAGACGGAGGGAGTATTCGATTTGACAGCGGGCGGCGCAGTTCCCGATACGGCTTTAATGCAGACGAGGGAGGGAGTAGCGGTTCCCGATATGTTGAATGTCCAATGCATCCTCCTTCAATTAATGCATGAGGGAAGAAATGGGAGGAGGTCCGGGAAAAGAGGCTGCACGATGTGAATGGAACGCAGTTTGCCCTCATTGCCCTCATATAAAGGCGCCCCTCCATTCCAATGCATCTACCACATCGTACGCACCTAAGCATTTGCCTAAGAACCTACACTAAGCACAAAAGAGCTCACTCCAGACCCATGGCGGCGATGCGCATGAGCGGCCAGCAGCTGCGCCAGATGGTCCACGATGCCGGCCTGCGGCATGGCGCCGAGGATCGTCTCCAGACGGTGTTGGAGATCGGCTGGTGGATGGCCGCCGTCGACGCCAACTACGACTCTTAGTTGGACCAGATGATCATTGCCACCAGCAACAAGTTCACCGTCCTCAAGAAGCTCGCGGACGACATCGCCGTACTCCTCCAGCCCGCGCGCCCGGGCTCCTCATTGCCTGCCACCCTAATCGGCCTCCATGACCGGAACCTCTTTCAAGCACTGGTGGCCCTATGACTGCCCGCCGATGCCATGAAGAATGCCCACCTAGAGGTCGCGGTCGCTGCGAGGCGCCTCGCCCTGCAAGAATTCGTCGACCTACACATCCGCGTGTACATAGGTATCTACCAGGCCAGTGAGGACGCTACGACGTTGCCTTCCTCAACTGGCTGGAAGCCTTGGATGCCTTTGCTGAGAAGCACCTCGACCTCGCCACAAAAGTCGCCGCTCCTTAGCCGCCGGTCGGTGGCCCGGTGCACTAAGTTGAGGAGGAGGAGGTCGTACGTTCGTGGATCCATCTTTCTTCTTGCCTTCTGTAACCACCACTACGATCGCATCATCGTGGCCTTAATTCTTATTGTGCTGTTGCATTCTCGTTCCAGTCAATACCGACATGTGCGATCCCTTTGCTTAATTATATGCATCACTATAACTAGTACTCCATCCATCAATTTATAAGTTGTGCTTACCTTTTCCATCAACTTCGTGCAACGCGCGGGCATCTTGCTAGAAACACTAGAATATGTCTATATAATCCGTATGTGATAGTCCATTTGAAATCTCAAAAAACACAAATATTTAGGTACGGAGGGAGTAATATATTAGGAGTATATCAAAACAATAGTGATTTCTTTCAGTTTGTCAACAAATACTACTATTCTACTACTTTGGATCTGTCGCAACGCACGGGCACATTGCTGGTAAAAGGAAAAGGCCTGCCGCGTTCGCGTCACACCCCCACACACCCGGGAATCGGGAGTACAACACGGCCCGTCCGGCACGACACATAGCTTAGGGAAGGCGTGTTGCCTAGCATTTTCACTTTCATGTGGGACCGCCGTTGAGCAAACCGACACCCCGCCCGCCGCCGGGTTGGAAAAAAGAAACGAGGGGAAGATCTAGCTGTAGCACGGAAGCCAAGAAATTTGGTGTCAGACGGGGCTCGTTGATAGAGTAGGAGCATTCTGTACTAGTACTACTCCTACTAGTACCAAGTTTGTACTCCTAATACTATATTACTAGTAGTACCACTATACAACTAGTAGGTACGTGCATGACACAACATCGTAGGAACAAAAAACAGGATGATCTTGTTTTGGGTGATTTATCTTTTTTTCAGTCAACGTAGTATGAATAATATGATGTGGGGGGCACCCATGAAGCTTATTTGGCTTGGTTGCATGGCTACGAAAGGTTAGAGACAAATAAATAGATAATGTGTTTAGAGTGCACTCCACTAAATAGATATACTTTGGATCCATTACAATGGACCGACACATCTATATCTATACCCCCTATATAGTGTGTGAAAAACTTTGAAAGTTGGTCGTTGGATGAAGCCAATCTGACGGTACAAAGATGGCAAATCCAAGCACTACTGGCCGTTGGATATCATCCACCAGATTTTGTCACATGTATAATCTAGAAGACTCCATGGTTGAACTTAATTCATGACTAACTTTGCCACAACTAAGCTTAGGCAAAGTTATTAGTTCTTCAAAATGAGAGCCACAAGTTGGCAAGCCTAAGGGAATCTTGCCACATTTTTTGTGTGTATGTCATGTGGGGCCTTAGTGTGGCTTGCCTAAGGTGTGGCTTGAACCAAACACTCACCTAAGTTAATCAAACTTGCCTAACCTTACATTCCACCAGATTTTGCCACATGTTAGAATCTAGAAAGCTCCACATGTAGAAGCATAATGCACAAACCACCAGAATCTCATGCGTGCAATGCACGTGTACCTTACTAGTACTAGTTGGTAGTAGTAAGAAACAAATTCCAGTTTTGGCACGAGCTCGTACTGCGGGAGCACCACAAGGCCTGCCGCAGGAGTTACATTTCCCTCTCGGGTCCCACGGGACCGAACTTCAGTGGCTTAGTGCCCGGCCTATGAGTCAATGACATATGGACCTTAAATGCGGCTGGCCCACATGTCATTCTCATGGTGGTGGCATGGTTCGTGACTCACTCGTTCGAGATGAACCGGCCGATGGTGGCGTGGTCGTGGTGAGGGTGCCACAGCTGGGCGTCGGGGCGTTACGAGGCGTAGATGGCCACACCGGTGGGTACTACCTGTAGTACTCCTACATAAGTACTCCATCTGAGGATTGATGCCCGGGACGAAATGTGTCATAGCCGTTGGATGAAAATTCGATGGTGTGGGAGTACGGATCGGAGCACATCAGCAGAGCAGGCAAACCGCGTCCAATCAGGTGTGTCTGTGGTAGAAAGTTGATGGTCGCCGCAGTTCAGCTGGCCCACATGTCATGCACACAAAGGCAGAGGAGCGGTGGGGCCGAGAGGGATGAGGGGCACGTCGGGGGGATGAGGATCCCCTGACGCGAACAATCCTACCATCCTGTCACTGACATGTGGGACCCATAGGACCCATAAGCTTGGGTCCCACCTATCAGCGAAGGAAAGGCAGGGCAAGGCAGTGATAGCCACGTCAGAGGATCCATGCCCACGTCGGGGGACGTCGTGCCGTGGGTTGGAGCGGCGTTGTTGGAATCGCGTGTGGGTGTGGCAGTGGTAGAAACAAGAAACGTGATGGTCGTCGTGGTTCAACTTCCATGGACAAGCTGTCATGTCTGCTGACACATGTATATCAAAACTAGAGTGTTTATATTTCAAGCACGTGAACAAGTATTATTCTACTACTTTGGATCCATTGGCTTTCATATGTACGGGAGGGTACCAACATCAATTTGCACAACATTTACAATGGTGACACCGTTCCCGTAGAACCTTTGTCCAACATTGGGACCAGCCATGCAACGGGCCACCGCATGAATTGGTACGATGGAACCACGGTGAGATTGAATAAGATAGCACGAACCTTGCACATGGCGGCCAAAGGCGGACCATGTTGTCTGCGGCCGATTTGTTGTCGTACGAGTAGGAAGACGCTGTGCTCCTTTCTAACCGCATCTTCGCGGTGACAAATCAGGGGACTTATTTTGTATGGGACACATCCTACGATATACCCCTCTCTCCTAGTTTATTTGTTTTGAATCTTTTCGTTTTATAAGTTTCAAATTCAAATTTAGAGCTCCCCATCACATGTTGAGATTACAATGTCCATTAAGTCGTTGCGTGCATGTATAGTAAAGAAACATATCTCGAGTTTGGCACGAGTTCGTGCTGCGGGAGCACCACAAGCCCTGGCGCAGGAGTTACATTTCCCTCTCAGGACCGTCGGGACTGAGCTTCAGCGCCTTACTACACCTACCTTTGAGTCAATAACATGTGGACTCGATAGGTGACTGGTCCACATGTAATGCTCCCATAGGCAGAGGGGCAGTGGGGCCAAGAGGGGTGAGCCGTAGGTCAGGGGACATGTGGTTTCATGGGTTCGAGCGGCATCATGGGAATCGCGGGTGGCTATGGTCGAAACTTGATGCTCGCCGCATTTTAGGTGGCCCACATGTCATGCACACAAAGGAAGAGGGGCGGTGCGGCCGAGAGGGGTGAGGCGCACGTCGGGGGGGGGGGGGGGCGTGGTGCCATGGGTCGAAGAGGCGTCGTGGGAATCGCGAGATGAAACGTGATGGTCGCCGTAGTTGAACTTCCATGGACAAGCTGTCATGTCTACGGACACATGCACTGCATACCGATCACTGGAAGGAGTAGCAGAGAAAGCTATATATGCGGATAAATAGTTCCTTATAGTCAAGCGGACCCACGCTACTACTCTGTTCCAAAGACATGCACACCATCGAAATAGTCCATCTATATCAATATACACCGAGAGGGAATAATTTTTTTTACAAGAGAGGAAATAGTTCTTCTTCTTCTTCTTGTTCTCATTCTCTGTGGGAGACGGCTCCGCAACAAGCTCTTTGGACCTTACAGCTATCTCAAAACTCACACGGGCATCAAGGGCAGCATATTTTATCCGCTCGTACGTCAAGGGATAATTATCCCATCCAGACGACCTTAATGCCACCATATCGTCACCCTTCTGAAGATTTGTACCAAGCACAAAATTTGCTACGTCGAATAGGGATGGTGTCTGTTTATCACAATCTTCTACAGGAATTTTGATTCTGGTTTGTAGGTCAGCGATGCTTGTCAAATCAAGGTTGTATGGCTCCAGCTTCTGTTTGTCCCCTTCAATGGCTGCCCCATAGAAGTATACGTCCTCCCGAGACAAGAAATCATGAAGCTCACCTGGTATGGATGGCGAGTGTATGATGTGGTACACCAAAACATCATCTTCGTGGCACAGCTGAAGAACGACGATGCGCTGGATCTTCCCAGGGGCACGCTCCGTGTACTCTGCATCGAGACCGATGACCCTGGTCTCTACCTTTTCGAGGGAGTTGGATACATTGTTGATCCACTGCCGAACAACCCTTGGGTGGACGGTGACGGTGGCAACTATGTGCATCGAGCCTTCGACGAGGACATGTTGGACGCTAAAAACCTGCATCTCGATCTCTATCGCCATTTGGAACCGCTGGAACGGAGGGCTATGGTCTGGAGAATTAGGATTAGATGGCTAGTCTAACTGAAGTAGTAGATGATTATTTAAAGAGGTTAAAACAATGTGAACACAGTGGGGTTTGGATGCAAATGAAGACGAAGGGGAGGTGAAGAAGCCGAGGAGAATCGGTTCCCGATGGAGAAGTAAATGGGAGAAGTGGCGTGCAGGCAGTTGATTAGACGACTAGGTAGACTAAACGAAAAGGCTATGCGGGTAGACTGATGAGTCGTACCTGTTCGTGTACGTGCCCATCCTTCCTGATAGGTGGGACCTATGCAAACAGATAAAAAATGTGTCGTAGTTTTTTTTGAGCGCGTGAGTGGGAGACACAACATTCTCTGGTTAAGGAATTCTCCCTCCGTTTAGGTGAGTATAAGTCACCTTATGAAAATCAGGTTTTCCCAAAACCTTTAGGCGTGGAGCATTAACTTCTTGCTCGATCCCCTCCCAGCCTCGTTAGCCAGCGTTCTCTTCCTCTGCTGCCGCGTTCTACCTTTCCATTTTTCCTCTTCTCAAGTGTGGAACGATCTGCATGCCGTCCTTGATGCACCAGAATGACCACTGCATGCATCGCGGTAGGGCGTTGATTGGGTATGCACGAGAATTTGGTTCTGCTCGCAAATATGGATGATACCTGAACGATGAAGTGAACAGGCATGCTAGCACGGGAGACCTATTTCCGCTATACAATACTGGAGTACTCATGTTCCTACTACTACTACTACTACTACTACTACTACTACTACTACTACTACTACTACTACTACTACTACTACTACTACTACTACTACTACTACTACTACTACTACTACTACTACTACTACTACTACTACTACTACTACTACTACTAGTAGTAGTAGTAGTAGTAGTACAACTGTAGTACACTTGATGGTCAAAATACTATTCATCCGGTACTCACAGTGAAGTGACAACACCCTGCGCCTGACACTAGTCCAGGCGGCGTGTTCGGGTTACCAAAGTCAGCCTCACCCTGTGCACTGTGCAGTCTGTCACCGCCGCTGTATAGCACATTGGCGCCTCGCCTCGTCTCCCTCTCCGCTCCCATAGCACCACTCCATCTCCATCTCCATTTCCTTCTCTGTCTCTGTCCCCGTCTCCATCTCACTGTGACCCCGTGTACCGCCGCCTCACTCGCCTCCCCCAGTACCACTATTCCCTCGCTAGCCGCTCCAGAACCGACATCCTTCTCCCCCGTAAATCAAGCCCCCTTCTAAACTCCACCATGGCCGAACGCGAACCACACAGCATCCATATGAGCCGTGATTGGAGCAATCTCCCTAGTGACATCCTCGACCTCTGTTGTTCGTGTATGGATATGTTGAGCGCCATACAGCTGGCTGCATGCTCGAGGGACATGCACACGGCCATCATCGAAGCGAGGCCTAAGCTTTTCAAGACACCCTTCTTGCTGCTATCTGGTCTTGCGAGATTGGCTCACCATGATACGGAGGCGTGCATGATGCCCCTCGACTTCAATCCGATCTCCATTAGCCGAAACTTCTTTGCAGGTATGTAGTGGGTCGCCGTACATCATTTCCCTCGACATCGATCCGATCACCATCGCCCGAAACTTCTTGGCAGGTATGTGCTGGGTCGGCATGAATTCCCACTGGATGGCTGCCTTCAGAGAAGACGGTAAAAATTTGGTGCTCGTGAACTTCCAGACCTCCCATGAGATTATCCTTCCTCCATTGGATTATATAGAGTATTACCATCGCGGTCCAAGTCATCTAGATTACTACGTCAGTTGGACGGACCTTGTTTTGCAGAAGATTGTAGAAACATGCACCACACTGTTGGTTTCATCTAACCATACATCAGGGAAGTAAATGTGCATATGGAGAACTCTATATTTGGAAGTAGTGAAATCCTGCAATGCTTACCAACATACCTATATTCTCCCTTCAGCAATCAATGGCTAGAATAATATCCTCACAAAAATTTTGCCCACAGAACACGAGTATATAACAATGCATGGTCTATTAGTTACCTTGAAGAATTTGTTTGTGAGGACAGAATATGATTACATAACATGCATGACATGGTAGTTTCCTGTGAAGAATCGATTGCGAGATAACATGAGTATAACCATGCATGGCACTTCTATATTTTCGAACCCAGTATACATTTCCCTGTATTTTCCTCCCAGTTCCAACAGGGACATATCAATGCTATTTCTTGCATTATCCTACTCATACTCTGAACAATGCTGATCTTACATTAACAATGCATGTCCTTTTTTATATGATGCAGTGTCCCTACAGTTACTGCCCTTTGTAATCACACCACCTTTGCCAAAAACAGGGAAGCACAACTGGTTCCTCGCTCGATCAGACGACGTCAACAGACCGATGATCATTCGGACACATGAGCCGGAAAAGTTATATTGCAAAAACCCCACTGTATACAAGCACCGTGTAATACGTGAGTATCCGGACAGTGGTTGTTATGTCTATGAGCAGGATACCAGCTTGTTGGGGCCTTTAGGATTTTTTAGTCGGAGGCGGGTAAACAGCCTTGGTTCACACTCTCTGTTTCTCGGACTCAATTATCCGATTAACCAGGACATCACCGTTGGCAAGGACCTTGATGGCAGAGAGTCTCTGTTTGCTATGGAAAACTGTGTCTACACGGCAAGCCCTAGGAGTTCGGGGGCAAACTCCCCTGATTGTCAACGATACAGCCTGCAGCCAAAATAAGGTGAGAATGACAAAGGCATCTGGATTAACTTTGATCCTTGGATGTCTCAATTACGACAGGTAGTGATGTGGTTCAAGCCTTTAGGTTGATAGGTAATTGGGCTGTTGCATCGAAAGGGTGGAGTACTGGTGTCTCCGGATCACTGGTCGCTGAAGCGGGGCTGCAAATTATGATGGTGTTGGATCATCTCTTTGAATGACTTTGTTGTCTTTGCTGCTAGTTCTGGATGGGTAGTTCTTTCTTTTGTTATGCATATTCCTTGTCATTTGGTCATCCTCGTCTGTGTCACTCTTACTATGTAATAGTTGCTTCTGTTCAGAATGTCATTCTCGTCTGGATCACGAGAGTCTGAGCGCTGCAGATGGGTGCGTTTTGGTGGTGTAGCAAGACTTCTTATGAACTATCATGTCTTATTGTTTATGTCAGTAGTAGTCACTAGTTAGTGTTTGAATGTTGTATATATTGTTGTTTCAAACTTTTTATTGTCTCGAACTACTGGTGGGCTAAATGAGGGCATCACCATTCTCCAGTGTTCAGAGTATATCTCCTTTTTTCAAGTTATATAATTTGAGCTCAGTGTCTTTTTGATGATGTACACTTGTTTGGGCTAGTGAGGTGTCGTTGAATATGGGTCGAGTAGTAACGCAATGCCAAACAGGTCAATTATGACTCTCAGGCCAGGCTCTCAAAAGATCCTGAAAAAAGGTCAGGCTCTCCAAAAAAGAAAGAATAAGGACTCTTAGGCCGACATGTGGGCGCCATCGGTGTTTTCGTGCGCTTGCGCGCCGAGAGCATATTGGCGCGTGCTCGAAATTCATGCTACCTTTTCATCCCCAGTCTCCCGCCCCTCCCCCATCTCTGGATTCTCGATTCCTACTCCAGTTCCCCCAAATACCCCTCATGTACTCCCTGTACTCAAGCGCACTATCATGTCGCCGGTCAACGTGGATCTCCGAGTCGGAGATCCTGAGGTCCGTCCTGCCTTCGGTCACTGCGTGTTGTCGCTCAACAGTTGCATGGCGGCGCTTGACGACCAGTTTGCCGGCAAAGTGCTGATGGTAACCATCAACGGCGACCGGCCTCCCGTCTCGCCGGATGACCTTGTCAAAGCTCTTGGCATTGCGCATGGCATCCAAATAAGTGACTTGCTCGTCGAAGTCTGTCCGCCACCGGCTGATTTCTTCGTTAGGTTCTGGACAACTTTCGACTGCAGTCGTGTGTTCGAATCTTCCCGGCGTTTGTTCTGCGATGGCGCGCTGGTGAGCTTTGATTCGTGGCACCCAAGATGGGGCTTGGTGCCCTCTGAGCTTGAGTTTTTAACAAAGCTTACCTTCCACGGCATGCCTCGACGTGCTTGGAACAACGAGTCCATGAACGAGCTTATCAACGACCTTGGAGGTGAGCTCGTAAGTATGTTTGTTCCTCCAGACAGCTGGGCTCTGACGGTTATGACATGGATGAACAAGCCGTCCACCATACCGAAGGTGATTGGTGTTGAGATACCGGTGCAGGAACCGGGGTTGTACTATTCGTCGCCACCAAGGCCGCCGCGGACCACGTTAGGGATGTACCTGTATCGAGTGTTCGTGCATGTCGAAGAAGTGGTCAATCCATCAATTGAAGTCCTGCCGCCGCCGCTGGTGCCAGGGTCCGTCGACGACGTCCATTACAGGAGTCAACGTCAGACTTTCCCCGTGTTGCTCGGAACGATGGATGGCACAGGGCCTACTCCATCGCCCGGCGGAGGCCACTGCTTCTTTGGGAGAAGAGGCAGGGCTGGCTGCCTGGATGTGCTCTAATTTGAGGTAACAACTGAATCTTGTCAGATACTAGTTAAATCCGAGCTATGGGTGTGAAGCACTGATATGCCAGTACATTTGATTGTGACCTGTTCTAATTTTGTACCTGAACTTTTTTTAGAAAGGGTTGTACGTCAACTTAATGTGCTAGCAGAACTTATTGTGTTGTCTGTCTGTTTTCTTTGCACAACATTCAAGATATTTCCCCGTCATTGATAAAGACGATGAACCGTTATGTACGACTTCGTTGGTTTCAACATAGCCCTTCCCGTAGCGATCCACTGCTTCCATCCTGATTGTGCCGCATGCGTGAAATTTTTGTATGCAAGTTCTGTCTGCTATGATGTTCTATATGATTGTGTCAACTATATAAGTTTTTACTGAGCATTAGCAATGCATATGGCTGAAAGATGTATTTACGAGCATCGACCGATGGGTCTCTCTCTCTCTCTCTCTCTCACACACACACACACACACACACACACACGCACACACACGCGCACACGCACAAGTGGGACCCGTTGAATTATTTATTTGCTCGTGACAACTTTAATTAGGTTCCACTGTAATCTAACTTTTTTCTTAAGTTATTAATTGAGCTCAGTGACTTCAAAAAGTTGTACAGAAGCCTTGTTTGGGCCTTTCCGGCGTCGCTGAATGTGGGCTGAGTAACCATGTTAGGTTGTACTGTACTACACAGGCCTTTTTTTCAACATCAGCAATGCAACTGGGCCGACAGTTGTACACAATATCCGGGTCAACTTGTTATTCTCCGCCCCGCTGGGCTGCAAACTTTCCTAGGAGGTATGCATTAGATTTAACAAGAAAATGGACTTTAAGAAATAATAAATGGGATGTAATTATAATAACTGGACAGTTACTATGCACCAAACACGTAATTAGTTTGAAAAATATATTATTTTTGGAATTTGAAAATTTTAATTTCATTACTTGTTGCGCGTGCAATATTTCGTTGGATTTTAACGTAATACAACTTTATTTTGAAATTATATTTAACCTGACTAGAAATTTCAGATAAAAATATTTCGGATCCCATCAAAATGTGGGAATTTTTTTGAATTCTGTTTGAGCGGTTGTTTGAAATTATTAATCGTTGTCCTAGCTAGAAGTTGGGCTGTACTTTTCACAAACTGTAAATGGGCTGTAGTAAATTCCATTAGAATTAAAAAATGGGTTGTACATTCTTTCAAATTGCAAATGGGCTATATGTTCTCTGCCAAATCCGAGCTGTGGGCCTACTAAGTTAACGCGTACCAAGGGCTTTGTCAACTTAGTCAATATAAACGATTCTAGCTACAATGATCGTACAATGTCCATCCAATGGCCGTAGTGCTTCTTCAACCTCTGGTCTTCTTGCTCCAGCCGCCCCAAGCAGCGCCGATCGTGTCGCGTGCTCCTGCCTCCCGTGGCCGGCTGTGATGCCGTGGAGGCCTCACCGCCCCGTACTACTCCCACCGCTGGCTAGGCCATCCCTCTACTCACCCACACCCCCTTTTATTCAGCGGCGACGACAACCTCACACCGCAGCCGAACCAGTGAACCCTCGTACTCCTCTCGGCGCGGGCTTCCACTGTTGCGTCTTCCCCAGCTCCGCGTTGTCCCCTTCCTAGGCCTCACCGTCGTCCAGACCACCGCCCTGGTGCTCTCGGCACGGCGTGGTCAACGTGGTCAACGACCGACTTCCATCGGAAGAGTACTATACATGGAGAGGCTGACAGCTAGGTCCAGGCGGCCGCAAGGAAGTGCCTCCTTATTACGCGCAAAATAATTATTCCTCCACCTGACAACAGGGACCCACCGGACGGGCCACCTTATTTCATGAAAAAAACGTTTCCCCCATGACTGCTGGGACCCACCGGACGGGCCAGCGTATTTCGCGAAAAAGACGTCCCCCCTGCTGTCAGCTCGGACCCACTGGAAGTGCCTCCTTATTACGCACAAAAAATGAATACTCCCCCTACTAGCTAGGACCCACCATGGTGGGAGGCTGACTTGTGGGCCTACTAAGTTGACTCGGACGGCGGCCTTTGGCAACTTTAATCAATATGAATGATTCTAGCTCCAGTGACCGTACGATGTCCATCCAACGGCCGTAGTGCTTCTTCAACCTCTAGTCTTCTTGCTCCAGCCGCCCAAAGTAGCGCCGGTCGTGCCGCATGCTCCTGCCTCCCGTGGTCAGCTGTGCTGCCGCGGTGGCCTCACCGCGCCCTACTATTCCCACCGCTGGCCAGGCCCTGCGGCGACGGCAGCCTCACACCGCAGCCGAACCAGTGAACCCTCGTACTCCTCTCCGCGCGGGCTTCCACTGCCGCATCTTCCCCGGCTCCCCGTCGTCCCCTTCCTAGGCCTCGCCGTCATCCACCGCCCTGGTGCTCTCGGCGTGGCATGGTCAACGTGGTCAAGGAACGACTTCCATCGGACGTGGACTGTACGTGGAGAGGCTGACAACTGGGTCCACGGCCGCAACTAGGAAGTGCCTCCTTATTACACGGAAAATAATGATTCCTCCACTTGACAGCTGGGACCCACCGGACGGGCCACTGTATTTCGCGAAAAAATGTTTCCCCTTGACTGCTAGGACCCACTAGCTACATCTTCGCACGCAAGGAAGTGCGTCCGGGCAAAAAATAAAAACGATTCACCCCCCTGACTGCTGGGACCCACCAGCTACATCTTCGCAGGCAAGGAAGTGCCTGACGGTCAGGACCCACCTGGTCGAAGCGTACGTAGCGTTGTCATTCTGGCCGCGAACGTGTACGTACATATACACTGGTGGATGTAGAGGCGCGCACGTGTCGTAGTAGAGGCACGTATGTGTCGTAGTAGAGGCGCGCACGTAGCATGTACATGTACATACAACGGTCAGGGTGCAAGAAATAAAATACGGCCACGTATGTGTACATACGGGCGGGGTCTCGAACGCCTACTTGCGCATACGTACGGCCAGGGCTCGTGTACATGGTTGGGTCGGAACGGAGAAATAGCGTCGTCGTCGTGTTCATGGGGAGGCAACGGAATGCGTCGTGTTCATGGGGAGGCAACGGAATGCGTCGTGTTCATCGGGAGGCAACGGAACGCATGGGAGCCAACCGGCTGGGTCGGAACGGAATGTGTGGTCGTGTTCATCGGGAGGGCTTGGACAGAACAGGCGATGGATACGAGGCCTGGCGTACCGCACAACGGAGGAAACGGAGCTCCTACATTCGGAACGGGGTCCTGTTGATCGGGAGGGGTCTGGCGTACCGCAAAACGGAGGAAACAGACCTCCTACGGTCGAAATGGGGGTCCTGTTGATCGGGAGGGGTGTGGCGTACCGCAAAACAGACAAAATGAACCTCCTACGGTCGAAACGGGGGTCCTGTTGATCGGGAGGGGTGTGGCGTACCGCAAAACAGACGAAATGGACCTCCTACGGTCAAAACGGGGATCCTGTTCATCGGGAGGGGTGTGGCGTACCGCAAAACAGGACTCCACGGGATACTGTTCATCTCCACCGTCGACCTCCTCCAGCCTGCACGGGCTACCGTCGACCTCCTCCAGCCTCCACGGGCTCCTGTTCATCCAGCCTCCACCGCGCGCTACTCCACCGGCTACGGTTCAACCACCCCTCCACACCACGGGGTCCTGTTCAACCACCCCTCCACCGTCTATTTTTCATCCAGCTCTCCACCACACCACGGGGTCCTGTTCATCCAGAGGCAATGCCACCGCTCACTGTTCACTCAACCCCCCCGCAATGCTCAAATTTCATCCAATCGATCGGCTTCAGTTAGTAGCAGTAGCGAAGGAATTGCTTGATCGGGTTCAGTTAACAGCCATCGATCGATCGCTCGGGTTCAATAACGCGTAGCCTATAGTGCAATCGCTTGGGTTCAGTTAGAGCCCAACGCCTAGCTCGGGTTCAGTTAGAGCCAACGCCTCGCACACACACGCGTACGTGTACAAGAGAAACACGCATCGCTCAGCCCCCAGCCTCCCACCGTAACCGGGAACTCCCTAAAATTTTCCTCCCCCTCGCTTCTACCATGGTTTTTTCCGTCATGGACGGCCCAAAGAATGTCATGCAGCTGCGTCTCCGGCCCGCCCAAGACGAAAAGCCCATTTTTTGTCATGATTTTTTGTCATAGAAGTAGGAGCACACCACATCTATGATGATACCGGGTTTTGTCACAATTATCATCATAGAAGTGTCATATGTATGACAGAAAAAAATATTGTTCAGCCCAAAATGTCACAGAGTGTCTTTTTTTTTGTAGTGTCAAGCACCTAAACTTGGGGATGCCCCAGAAGGCATCCCCTCTTTCGTCTTCAAAACTATCAGTATACCTTACTCGGAGCTATATTTTTATTCGTCACATGATATTTGTCTTGCTTGGAGCGTATTTTCAATTTTACTTGCTGTTTGAATAAAATCATTGGATCTGAAATCATGAATGAAGAAGAATCCTCCCATGGCTATTTAATTATTTGACTACTCGGTATTCTTCACTTATATCTTTTTGGAGTAGTTTGTCATATACTCACGTGCTTCACATATTGTTGGAAATATGCCCTAGAGGCAATAATAAAAGGATTATTATTATGTTTCCCTGTTCATGATAATTGTCTTTTATTCATGCTATAATTGTGTTATCCGGAAATCGTAATACATGTGTGAATACTTAGACACCAACATGTCCCTAGTAAGCCTCTAGTTAACTAGCTCGTTGATCAACAGATAGTCATGGTTTCCTGACGATGGACATTGGATGTCATTGATAATGAGATCACATCATTAGGAGAATGATGTGATGGACAAGACCCAATCCTAAACATAGCACAAGATCGTATAGTTCGTTTGCTAGAGTTTTTCCAATGTCAAGTATCTTTTCCTTAGACCATGAGATCATGTAACTCCCGGATACCGTAGGAGTACTTTGGGTGTACCAAACATCACAACGTAACTGGGTGACTATAAAGGTATACCACGGGTATCTCCGAAAGTGTCTGTTGGGTTGACACGGATCAAGACTGGGATTTGTCACTCCGTATGACGGAGAGGTATCTCTGAGCCCACTCGGTAATGCATCATCATCATGAGATCAAAGTGACCAAGTGTCTGGTCACGGGATCATGCATTACGGTACGAGTAAAGTGACTTGCCGGTAACGAGATTGAACGAGGTATTGGGATACCGATGATCGAATCTCAGGAAAGTAACGTACCGATTGACAAAGGGAATTGTATACGGGGTTGCTTGAATCCTCGACATCATGGTTCATCCGATGAGATCATCGAGGAGCATGTGGGATCCAACATGGGTATCCAGATCCCATTGTTGGTTATTGACCGGAGAGCCATCTCGGTCATGTCTACATGTCTCCCGAACCCGTAGGGTCTACACACTTAAGGTTCGGTGATGCTAGGGTTGTAGAGATATGAATATGCAGTAACACGAAAGTTGTTAGGAGTCCCGGATGAGATCTCGGACATCACGAGGAGTTCCGAAATGGTCCGGAGGTGAAGAATTATATATAGGAAGTGCAGTTTCGGCCATCGGGAGAGTTTCGGGGGTCACCGGTATTGTACCGGGACCACCAGAAGGGTCCCGGGGGTCCACCGGGTGGGGCCACCCATCCCGGAGGGCCCCATGGGCTGAAGTGGGGAGGGGAACCAGCCCATAGTGGGCTGGTGCACCCCCTTGGCCCAGCCCCTGCGCCTAGGGTTGGAAACCCTAGGGTGGGGGGGGGGGCGCCCCACTTGCCTTGGGGGCCACTCCACCCTTGGCCGCCCCCCCTAGGAGATCCCATCTCCTAGGGCCGGCGCCCCCCCTAGGGGAGCCTATATAAAGGGGGGGAGGGAGGGGCAGCCGCACCCTAGAGTCTTGGCGCCTCCCTCTCCCCTGCTACACCTCTCCCTCTCGCAGTAGAACGGCGAAGCCCTGCTGCGGTGACCCCTGCATCCACCACCACGCCGTCGTGCTGCTGGATCTTCATCAACCTCTCCTCCCCCCTTGCTGGATCAACAAGGAGCAGACGTCACACTGACCGTACGTGTGTTGAACGCGGAGGTGCCGTCCGTTCGGTGCTAGGATCTCCGGTGATTTGGATCACGTCGAGTACGACTTCCTCATCCCCGTTCTTTGAACGCTTCCACACGGATCTACAAAGGTATGTAGATGCAATCCGATCACTCATTGCTAGATGAACTCATAGATGGATCTTGGTGAAACCGTAGGAAAATTTTTGTTTTCTGCAACGTTCCCCAACAGTGGCATCATGAGCTAGGTTTATGCATAGTTCTCTTTGCACGAGTAGAACACAATTTGTTGTGGGCGTAGATGTTGTCAACTTTCTTGCCGCTACTAGTCTTATTTTGCTTTAGCGGTATTGTGGGATGAAGCGGCCCGGACCAACCTTACACGTACGCTTACGTGAGACCGGTTCCACCGACTGACATGCACTAGTTGCATAAGGTGGCTGGCGGGTGTCTGTCTCTCCCACTTTAGTCGGATCAGATTCGATGAATAGGGTCCTTATGAAGAGTAAATAGAAATTGGCAATTCACGTTGTGGTTTGGCGTAGGTAAGAAACGTTCTTGCTAGAAACCTATAGCAGCCACGTAAAAACTTGCAACAACAATTAGAGGACGTCTAACTTGTTTTTGCAGCAAGTGTTTTGTGATGTGATATGGCCAAAGGATGTGATGAATGATATATGTGATGTATGAGATGATCATGTTCTTGTAATAGGAATCACAACTTGCATGTCGATGAGTATGACAACCGGCAGGAGCCATAGGAGTTGTCTTTATTTTTTTGTATGACCTGCGTGTCATTGAGAAACGCCATGTAAATTACTTTACTTTATTGCTAAACGTGTTAGCCATAGTAGTAGAAGTAATAGTTGGCGAGCAACTTCATGGAGACAGATGATGGAGATCATGATGATGGAGATCATGGTGTCATGCCGGTGACAAGATGATCATGGAGCCCCAAGATGGAGATCAAAGGAGCTATGTGATATTGGCCATATCATGTCACTATTATTATTTGATTGCATGTGATGTTTATCATGTTTTTGCATCTTGTTTACTTAGAACGACGGTAGTAAATAAGATGATCCCTCATAATAATTTCAAGAAAGTGTTCCCCCTAACTGTGCACCGTTGCGACAGTTCGTTGTTTCGAAGCACCACGTGATGATCGGGTGTGATAGATTCCAACGTTCACATACAACGGGTGTATGACAGATTTACACATGCAAACACTTAGGTTGACTTGATGAGCCTAGCATGTACAGACATGGCCTCGGAACACAGAAGACCGAAAGGTCGAGCATGAGTCGTATAGAAGATACGATCAACATGAAGATGTTCATCGATGTTGGCTAGTCCATCTCACGTGATGATCGGACACGGCCTAGTTAACTCGGATCATGTTATACTTAGATGACTAGAGGGATGTCTATCTGAGTGGGAGTTCATTGAATAATTTGATTTAGATGAACTTAATTATCATGAACTTAGTCTAAAATCTTTACAACATGTATTGTAGATCAAATGGCCAACGTTGTCCTCAACTTCAACGCATTCCTAGAGAAAACCAAGCTGAAAGACGATGGCAGCAACTATACGGACTGGGTCCGAAACCTGAGGATCATCCTCATAGCTGCCAAGAAAGATTATGTCCTACAAGCACCGCTAGGTGAAGCACCTGCTCTCCCTGCAGAACAAGACGTTATGAACGCTTGGCAGACACGTACCGATGATTACTCCCTCGTTCAGTGCGGCATGCTTTACAATTTAGAACCGGGGCTCCAAAAGCGTTTTGAGAGACACAGAGCATATGAGATGTTCGAAGAGCTGAAAATGGTTTTTCAAGCTCATGCCCGGGTCGAGAGATATGAAGTCTCCGACAAGTTCTTCAGCTATAAGATGGAGGAAAATAGTTCTGTCAGTGAGCACATACTCACTATGTCTGGGTTACATAACTGCTTGGCTCAGCTGGGAGTTAATCTCCCGGATGACGCGGTCATTGACAGAATCCTTCAGTCGCTTCCACCGAGCTACAAGAGCTTTGTGATGAACTTCAATATGCAGGGGATGGAAAAGACCATTCCTGAAGTATTTGCAATGCTGAAATCAGCAGAGGTAGAAGTCAAAAAGGAACATCAAGTGTTGATGGTGAATAAAACCACTAAGTTCAAGAAAGGCAAGGGTAATAAGAACTTCAAGAAGGACGGCAAGGGAGTTGCCGCGCCCGGTAAGCAAGCTGCCGGAAGAAGCCAAAGAATGGACCCAAGCCCGAGACTGAGTGCTTTTATTGCAAGGAAAGTGGTCACTGGAAGCGGAACTGCCCCAAATACTTAGCAGACAAGAAGGCCGGCAAAACGAAAGGTATATGTGATATACATGTAATTGATGTGTACCTTACCAGTACTCGTAGTAGCTCTTGGGTATTTGATACCGGTGCAGTTGCTCACATTTGTAACTCAAAGCAGGAGCTGCGGAATAAGCGGAGACTGGCGAAGGACGAGGTGACGATGCGCGTCGGGAATGGTTCCAAGGTTGATGTGATCGCCGTCGGCATGCTACCTCTACATTTACCTACGAGATTAGTTTTAAACCTCAATAATTTTTATTTAGTGCCAGCTTTGAGCATGAACATTGTATCATGATCTCGTTTAATTCGAGATGGCTACTCATTTAAATCCGAGAATAATGGTTGTTCTATTTATATGAGAGATATGTTTTATGGTCATGCTCCGATGGTGAATGGTTTATTCTTAATGAATCTCGAGCGTAATGCTACACATATTCATAGTGTGAGTACCAAAAGATGTAAGGTTGATAATGATAGCCCCGCATACTTGTGGCACTGCCGCCTTGGTCACATAGGTGTCAAACGCATAAAGAAGCTCCATGCAGATGGACTTTTAGAGTATCTTGATTACGAATCATTTGACACATGCGAACCATGCCTCATGGGTAAAATGACCAAGACTCCGTTCTCAGGAACAATGGAGCGAGCAACCAACTTATTGGAAATCATACATACTGATGTGTGCGGTCCAATGAGTGTTGAGGCTCGCGGTGGTTATCGTTATGTTCTCACCCTCACTGATGACTTGAGTAGATATGGGTATGTCTACTTAATGAAACACAAGTCTCAGACCTTTGAAAGGTTCAAGGAATTTCAGAGTGAGGTTGAGAATCAACGTGACAGGAAAATCAAGTTCCTGCGATCAGATCATGGAGGAGAATACTTGAGTCACGAATTTGGCACACACTTAAGAAAATGTGGAATAGTTTCACAACTCACGCCGCCTGGAACACCTCAGCGTGATGGTGTGTCCGAATGTCGTAATCGCACTCTATTAGATATGGTGCGATCTATGATGTCTCTTACCGATTTACCGCTATCATTTTGGGGCTATGCTTTAGAGACTGCCGCATTCACTTTAAATAGGGCTCCGTCGAAATCCGTTGAGACGACACCGTATGAATTATGGTTTGGGAAGAAACCTAAGCTGTTGTTTCTAAAAGTTTGGGGATGCGATGCTTATGTCAAGAAACTTCAACCTGAAAAGCTTGAACCCAAGTCGGAAAATGCGTCTTCATAGGATACCCTAAAGAAACTATTGGGTATACCTTCTACCTCAGATCCGAAGGCAAGATCTTTGTTGCCAAGAATGGATCCTTTCTAGAGAAGGAGTTTCTCACGAAAGAAGTAGGTGGGAGGAAAGTAGAACTTGATGAAGTATTACCTCTTGAACCGGAAAATGGCGCAACTCAAGAAAATGTTCCTGAGGTGCCTGCACCGACTAGAGAGGAAGTTAATGATGATGATCATGAAACTTCAGATCAAGTTGCTACTGAACTTCGTAGGTCCACAAGGACACGTTCCGCACCAGAGTGGTATGGCAACCCTGTCATGGAAATCATGTTGTTAGACAACGGTGAACCTTCGAACTATGAAGAAGTGATGGCGGGCCCGGATTCCGACAACGCTGGAAGCCATGAAATCCGAGATAGGATCCATGTATGAAAATGAAGTATGGACTTTGACTGACTTGCCCGTTGAGCGGCGAGCCATAGAAAATAAATGGATCTTTAAGAAGACAGACACGGATGGTAATGTGACCATCTATAAAGCTCGGCTTGTCCCTAAGGGTTATCGACAAGTTCAAGGGGTTGACTACGATGAGACTTTCTCACCGGTAGCGAAGCTGAAATCCGTCCGAATTATGTTAGCAATTGCCGCATACTATGATTATGAGATATGGCAAATGGACGTCAAAACGGCATTCCTTAATGGTTTCCTTAAGGAAGAATTGTATATGATGCAGCCGGAAGGTTTTGTCGATCCTAAGAATGCTGACAAGGTGTGCAAGCTCCAACGTTCGATTTATGGGCTGGTGCAAGCATCTCGGAGTTGGAACATTCGCTTTGATGAGATGATCAAAGCGTTTGGGTTTATGCAGACTTATGGAGAAGCCTGCGTTTACAAGAAAGTGAGTGGGAGCTCTGTAGCATTTCTCATATTATATGTGGATGACATACTTTTGATGGGAAATGATATAGAGCTTTTGGACAGCATTAAGGCCTACTTGAATAAGAGTTTTTCAATGAAGGACCTTGGAGAAGCTGCTTATATATTAGGCATCAAGATCTATAGAGATAGATCAAGACGCCTCATAGGACTTTCACAAAGCACATACCTTGATAAGATATTGAAGAAGTTCAATATGGATCAGTCTAAGAAGGGGTTCTTGCCTGTGTTGCAAGGTGTGAAATTGAGCTCAGCTCAATGTCCGACCACGGCAGAAGATATAGAAGAGATGAGTGTCATCCCCTATGCCTCAGCCATAGGTTCTATTATGTATGCCATGCTGTGTACCAGACCTGATGTAAACCTTGCCGTAAGTTTGGTAGGTAGGTACCAAAGTAATCCCGGCAAGGAACACTGGACAGCGGTCAAGAATATCCTGAAGTACCTGAAAAGGACTAAGGAAATGTTTCTCGTTTATGGAGGTGACGAAGAGCTCGTCGTAAAGGGTTACGTCGACGCTAGCTTCGACACAGATCTGGATGACTCTAAGTCACAAACCCGATACGTGTATATTTTGAATGGTGGGGCAGTAAGCTGGTGCAGTTGCAAGCAGAGCGTTGTGGCGGGATCTACATGTGAAGTGGAGTACATGGCAGCCTCGGAGGCAGCGCATGAAGCAATTTGGGTGAAGGAGTTCATCACCGACCTAGGAGTCATACCCAATGCGTCGGGGCCGATCAAACTCTTTTGTGACAACACTGGAGCTATTGCACTTGCCAAGGAGCCCAGGTTTCACAAGAAGACCAGGCACATCAAGCGTCGCTTCAACTCCATTCGTGAAAATATTCAAGATGGAGACATAGATATTTGTAAAGTACATACGGACCTGAATGTAGCAGATCCGTTGACTAAACCTCTCCCTAGAGCAAAACATGATCAACACCAGAATTCCATGGGTGTTTGATTCATCACAATGTAACTAGATTATTGACTCTAGTGCAAGTGGGAGACTGTTGGAAATATGCCCTAGAGGCAATAATAAAAGGATTATTATTATGTTTCCTTGTTCATGATAATTGTCTTTTATTCATGCTATAATTGTGTTATCCAGAAATCGTAATACATGTGTGAATACTTAGACACCAACATGTCCCTAGTAAGCCTCTAGTTAACTAGCTCGTTGATCAACAGATAGTCATGGTTTCCTGACTATGGACATTGGATGTCATTGATAATGAGATCACATCATTAGGAGAATGATGTGATGGACAAGACCCAATCCTAAACATAGCACAAGATCGTATAGTTCGTTTGCTAGAGTTTTTCCAATGTCAAGTATCTTTTCCTTAGACCATGAGATCATGTAACTCCCGGATACCGTAGGAGTACTTTGGGTGTACCAAACGTCACAACGTAACTGGGTGACTATAAAGGTATACTACGGGTATCTCCGAAAGTGTCTGTTGGGTTGACACGGATCAAGACTGGGATTTGTCACTCCGTAGGACGGAGAGGTATCTCTGGGCCCACTCGGTAATGCATCATCATAATGAGCTCAAAGTGACCAAGTGTCTGGTCACGGGATCATGGATTACGGTACGAGTAAAGTGACTTGCCGGTAACGAGATTGAACGAGGTATTGGGATACCGACGATCGAATCTCGGGCAAGTAACGTACCGATTGACAAAGGGAATTGTATACGGGGTTGCTTGAATCCTCGACATCGTGGTTCATCCGATGAGATCATCGAGGAGCATGTGGGAGCCAACATGGGTATCTAGATCCCGCTGTTGGTTATTGACCGGAGAGCCATCTCGGTCATGTCTACATGTCTCCTGAACCCGTAGGGTCTACACACTTAAGGTTCGGTGATGCTAGGGTTGTAGAGATATGAATATGCAGTAACACGAAAGTTGTTAGGAGTCCCGGATGAGATCTCGGACGTCACGAGGAGTTCCGGAATGGTTCAGAGGTGAAGAATTATATATAGGAAGTGCAGTTTCGGCCATCGGGAGAGTTTCGGGGGTCACTGGCATTGTACCGGGACCACCGGAAGGGTGCCGGGGGTCCACCGGGTGGGGCCACCCATCCTGGAGGGCCCCATGGGCTGAAGTGGGGAGGGGAACCAACCCATAGTGGGCTGGTGCGCCCCCTTGGCCCACCCCCTGCGCCTAGGGTTGGAAACCCTAGGGTGGGGGGGCGCCCCACTTGCCTTGGTGGCCACTCCACCCTTGGCTGCCGCCCCCTAGGAGATCCCATCTCCTAGGGCCGGCGCCCCCCCTAGGAGCTCCCATCTCCTAGGGCCGGCGCCCCCCCTAGGGGGCCTATATAAAGGGTGGGAGGGAGGGGCAGCCGCACCCTGGAGTCTTGGCGCCTCCCTCTCCCCTGCTACACCTCTCCCTCTCGCAGTAGAACGGCGAAGCCCTGCTGCGGTGACCCCCGCATCCACCACCACTCTGTCGTGCTGCTGGATCTTCATCAACCTCTCCTCCCCCCTTGCTGGATCAAGAAGGAGCAGACGTCATGCTGACCGTACGTGTGTTGAACGCGGAGGTGCCGTCCGTTCGGCGCTAGGATCTCCGGTGATTTGGATCACGTCGAGTACGACTTCCTCATCCCCATTCTTTGAACGCTTCCGCGCGTGATCTACAAAGGTATGTAGATGCAATCTGATCACTCGTTGCTAGATGAACTCATAGATGGATCTTTGTGAAACCATAGGAAATTTTTTGTTTTCTGCAACGTTCCCCAACACATATATCCTATGAGTAAAAGGTTGAATGAATTGAATATCATAAATTTGAATTTATATACGTTTCATATGCGTCCAACATGGGGAGTAATGACTTCACGCATAACAAGTATAAGTAGTAAACTTATTGGAAGTTAGCAAACATAGAATTGGTCACTTGAACAATTCATGAAAGAATATTGAAGGAAGAGAGATTTCACATATAAATATACTATCTTGGACATCTTTTGTAATTGTGAGCACTCAGTAAAATATGACATGATGAAAAGTTGGTGTTGGACAAGGAAGACAAGTTAATGGGTTATGTTTTCCTATATTCGAAACATTATATTGTCTTGGATCATCCAACATGTTGGGCCTGCCTTTCCCCCTCATGCTAGCCAAATTCTTTGCACCAAGTAGAGATACTACTTGTGCTTCCGAATATCCTTAAACCCAGTTTTGCCATGAGAGTCCACCATATATACCTATGGATTGAGTAAGATTCTTCAAGTAAGTTGTCATTGTTGCAAGCAATAAAAATTGCTCTCTAAATATGTATGATCTATTAATGTGGAGAAAATAAGCTTTATACGATCTTGTGATGTGGAAGAAATAAAAGCGACGGACTGCATAATAAAGGTCCATATCACAAGTGGAAATATAAAGTGACGTTCTTTTGCATTAAGATTTTGTGCATTCAACCATAAAAGAGCATGACAACCTCTGCTTCCCTCTGTGAAGGGCCTATCTTTTACTTTTATCTTCTACCCTTATACAAGAGTCATGGTGGTCATCACCTTTCCTTTTTACACTTTTTCCTTTGGCAAGCACTTTGTGTTGGATCGATCCGGATATATATATATCCACTTGGATGTAGGTTCTCATAAATTATTATTGTTGGCATTACCCTTGAAGTAAAAGGTTGGGAGGCGAAACTATAAGCCCCTATCTTTCTCTGTGTCCGATTAAAACTTTGAACCCATAAATATCACATGAGTGTTAGCAATTGTGAAAGATTAAATGATAGTTGAGTATGTGGAGTTTGCTAAATATCACATAGACCCTTCCCGAAAATAAGATGAATTGCAGTTGCTTGATGACTAAGAGCACGGTTTGTTAGTTTTCAAGAAAGTTTATGATCTATACTTTAACATGTGAATAGCTTGTTACTTGATCATGAGAAGTTTCATGATTTGAGCTATTGTTATGATATATAATGATGCTAGAAAAAGTGATTGGAACTATAATTGATGAAACCTATGCACTTGCTAGCATTCACACTTCATAAATTATTTCTTGTATCATTTACCTACTCGAGGACGAGCAGGAATTAAGCTTGGGGATGCTGATATGTCTCCAATGTATCTATAATTTATGAAGTATTCATGCTATTATATTATCCATATTAGATGTTTTATATGCATTTATATGCTATTTTATATGATTTGTTGGACTAACCTATTAACCTAAAGCCTAGTGCCAGTTTCTGTTTTTCCCTTGTTTTTGAGTATTGAAGAAAAGGAATACCAAATGGAGTCCAATTGACGTGCCAATTTTTGATGATTTTTTATGGACCAAAAGAAGCCCCGGGAGTAAATGAGTTGGGCTAGAAGAGTCCCGAGCCGTCCACAAGGGTGGGGGGCGCGCACCCCTCTAGGCGTGGGCCCCAATCTCGTGGACGACTCGGAGACCCCCCTAACGTGAAACCGACGCCAAAAATTCCTATAAATACATAAACCCCAGAAAATAATAGGTCAGAAGTTCCGCCACCGCAAGCCTCTGTAGCCATGAGAAATCAATCTAGGCCCTTTCTGGCAACCTGCCGGAGGGGGCCATCATCACCGGAGGGCATGGGGGAGGATCCCGGAGGGGCCATCATCACCATGAAGGCCAAGGACCAGAGGGGGAACCTCTCCCCATCCAGGGGAGGCCATGGAGGAGGAAGCACAAGGGGGAGAACCTCTCCTCCTCTCACTCGGTTGCACCGGAGTGCCATCGGGAGGGGAATCATCGCAGTGGTGATCGTCACCATCATCATCACCATCCTCATCTCTTTTACGTGGTCCACTCTCCCGCACCCCGCTGTAATCCCTACTTGAACATGGTGCTTCATGCCACATATTATGATCCAATGATGTGTTGCCATTCTATGATGTTTTGAGTAGATATCCTTTGTCCTTGGGTTGATTGTTCATGTAGATTGGAATGAGTTGTATGTTTTATTTCGGTGCTGCCCTATTGTGCCCTTTGTGTCGCGCAAGCATGAGGGATTCCCGCTGTAGGGTGTTGCAATAAGTTCATGATTCGCTTATAGTGGGTTGCTTGAGTGACAGAAGCATAAACCCGACTAAGGGGGTTATTGCGTATGGGATAAAGGGGACGTGATGCTTTAATGCTATGGTTGGGTTTTACTTTAATGATCTTTAGTAGTTGCGGATGCTTGCTAGAGTTCCAATCATAAGTGCATATGATCCAAGAAGAGAAAGTATGTTAGCTTATGCCTCTCCCTCATATGAAATTGCAATGACGACTATCGGTCTTGTTAACAATTGCCTAGGACAATTCCGCACACCGATCCATCATTATTCCACACTCGCTATTTATAATATTTAGTAATATATTCTAACTTTATGATAGCAACACCTACTTTTATGTTTTAGCTCTCTGATATCATGCAAAGTTATCCTCTTCATACCCACAACATAGTTTTGTTTATCGTTTCTAGTTGGAAGCAAATGTTCGGTGTACGTAGAGTAGTGTTAGTGGCAGATAGGACTTGAGAGAATATTGATCTTACCTTTAGCTCCTTGTGGGTTTGACAGTCCATACTTATCACTTCCACCATTGGGAATTGCTATGATGATTCCCTGCACTTGGGGATTATCAATGATGAGCCCTGTAAGTGCATCCAGTGCCCCTTAGTGATTTTGGTGTATTGAAGACTTATAGGTTAAGGGACTAATGCATTTGTGAGTGTACACAGGTCTATAAGTCTATGAGGAGTTTGATATTTACAGAGAAAGTCGACCCCTAAAAATGAAGTTCTTCGACTGAAGACCTTGGCTTCCTAAAGACTTTGAAAGTGAAGAAATTGGTGTGACCTTGAAGACTTGGTATTCATTCGAGGGACATGAAGCGTGAAGACTTTTGTTTTCGTAGTTTCATTTTCTCTTTCTTGAGTCATAGGAAACACCATACTGTTAAAGGGGGTCGAGGAAATACTAAGGAAAAATTTCCATGTGATGCTCAACTCAAAATGCTACACCTACCAATCCCTTCGAGTGAAGCCATTGGAAATCTCATACAGTCCAGTCATATCTATCCACCTAACGGTCATATCACAGTGAGGAACATGATAGCCCTGATGACTTTGCTACTCAAAATTCCGACCGTTGCTGTGCTATGCGCCAGCTGTCCAAAAATATCTATCCACCTAACGGTCATATCACTGAAGGGCATTTATGTCTTATCATGTCGGGCTGCTCCCTAGGCTATAAATAGCCGCCCCCTACAACCACTAGCTGGTTGGCTGCTTTGAGAGAAACTGACACTAGTCATTTGAGAGCAACCCATCCTCCGAGGACTTTGAGAGAAAATCATCAAGTGAGGACAAACCCAAACCCAAACACCTACACACCCCAAGTGGTTGAGCATCACTAAAGAGATTGATCCTGCGTGGATCCGACGCTTGTTACCTTTGAAGACTGTGCTTCTTCCAGACGGTTAGGTGTCATGGTCTAGAGCATCCAAGAGGAATTGTGGATCGCCGAGTGACCAAGTTTGTGAAGGTTTGGAAGTTGCCTGAAGACTTACCACGAGTGATTAGGCGAGGTCTGTGTGACCTTAGCTCAAGGAGAATACAGTGAGGACTTGGTGTCCTGAGCTACGTGCTCAGGACTGGGTGTCCAGGACTGTGTGTCCTCGAGTTTAAATACTCAGCCGCTCCAACCAGACGTACAACTAAGACAGCAGTTGGAACTGGTCTACCAAATCGTTGTCTTCACCAAGCTTACTGGTCCTATTTCCTCAACTCTTTCATTTCCTCATAACTGTGTTGTGTGCTAGTTCATATCTGTGTTTGAAGACTTTGACTGAAGAATTCTCAATTTCCTCAGTTCAATTTCTTTAGTCTGTTTGTCTTCATCCTGTGTTATCCTGTGCTTACGCTTCCTGTACTCTGTGCCTGTCTTCATTTCATCATGATGACTATGCTTGTGTTCTGTAATGTTTACTTTTGAGTACTTATTCTACTGCTAGTAGTTCTTCGCTAAGGAATTTCCTCACCGGCAAATTCCTCAGTGAAGAATTTCATAAAAATCGCCTATTCACCCCCTCTAGTCGATATAACGCACTTTCAATTGGTATCAGAGCAAGGTACTCCCTTGTTCTGTGTGATTTTGGTTTAACCGCCTGGAGTTTTAGTTATGTTGACCGCAGGTATGAAGAAAGTGACATGCCCCATCTTTGACTATCATGAGTATCCCAAGTGGAAGGCCATGATGAAGCGCCTCATGGCGATGAACAGCGAGCTATGGACCGTCACTGATATTGGTCTGACTGATCTGTGCAAGATGGCGGAAGCAGATAACATTCGCAAGTACACTCTTCTCAACCTCACGGCGAAGGACGTCATCTGCTCCCGTCTGTCTCAAAATCAGTTCAGGAATATCATGCATCTCGATCATGTGAAGCTGATCTGGGACCGTCTCTCTGAGGTCTATGAAGGTCATCGAACCTGTCATGATCCTTGGTTTGAGGACTTCAAGGAATCTCTCAAAGCGATGACATTTGAACCAGAATCATCATCTTCTGCATCATGCCTTATGGCAAAAGATGCTGAGGTAACTGAATGCTACCTATCTGAGTCTAGTGATGATGAATCTGGTGATGAATATGGACCCAGCTATGTCAAACTTGCTTCCCTTGCCACTAAACAACAAAGAGCTTTGGAAAAAGTTCATTACATGCTAAATAAGAGCGATGATATGTTGGGTGAAGAAACGGATCAGTCAAAAGCTTTGGCTGAAAGTCTTCAGAGACTTCATACTAAGTATGACACCCTTCAAGATCATCATAACACTCTCTTATCCGATCATGAGAAGCTTTCTTATGAATTTCTTCAAAGAAAGCAAGACCTTGAGAAGCTAACAGTGAGTTATGAAGATCTTCAGAAGGAGCACGATTCATTACTTGCTCAATAAATCAGCGCTTCCCAGGAAGAATTTGTTCCTCCATGCTTGAAGTGCATTGAACGTGAATCTGCTAATTCTTCACTTGAATGTTCAAATGCTGCTAATGTTTCAAATTCTTCACATGCCTCTGCTATCACTAATTCCTCATATGAGGACATTGCTAGTATCACTGACGATGTAGGGCTGAAGGAATTGTACATGGCAGGCATGTACAAAAGCCTCAAAGGGCATCAGACTCTTTGTGATGTGCTTAAAAAGCAGATCCTCAACAAGAACCCTAGGAAAGAGGGTATTGCTTTTGAGAGGAAACTCAATGCTGATGGTACATCTTGGAAGCCTGAGCAGTACCCCAAAACTACATGGGTTGCTGCAAAGGGACCTCCAGTTGATCCATCTAACTTATCTGGATTTGCATGTGAATCTCCTCGTTCCGATGATGAGTCATTTGACTCCAACTATAAACTGTTCAAAAATCGGAATGGTGAAGTATTTGCTAGATATGTTGGCACTAACTGCAGGAACGGTTCCCCTATGAAGAAAATCTGGGTTCCCAAAAGATGTCTTGAAAATCTTCAGGTGAATGTCATCATGACACCACCTGTGAACAATAGGAACCCCAGATCCAATTCTTCATATGGACCAAATTCTTCATATGGATCCAAGTCCTCATACAGACCAAACTCTTCACATGGATCATATTCCTCAAAAGGATCAAAGTCCTCATATGAACATCATCGTGCTAACCCGTCTGTTTTGTAGGGAAGATCTAAGGATTATGGATATGTGCATTATTCTTCAAATCATTATGTCCATAAGTCCTCGAAGAATTTCTCTGCCTACTCTTATGCTTACTCTAACCCCTCTTATATGAAACGAAATGGACTGGCTTCTATGCCATCCTTCTCGTATGGAGCTTGCAGAGTGATGAACTCTTTCCCACCCCTTCAAATGTGGGTGGTGAAGAAAAAGAACTAATCTCTTCTGCAGGGTCAGGTCTTCAGACGTACGTAATCGTTTGAAGAATTTGCTGGAGACCTGAGTATGCCTGATAGGACGCAGGCTAATCATGAAGAAATGAACTTTCATTTCTCACGTCCTCATACTTCTTTATCTGTTCTGTTTCTTGATGAAATTGATCTGATGAATGGATGTCATATTCTTCACCGATGAAGTATATGAGTTTGTAAGCTGCACTAATTCATCTGCAGGATGATCAACCCAAAGCCACCGAGTGGGTCCTCGATAGTGGATGTACAAATCACATGACTGGTGACAAGAATCTATTGATGGATGCTCCATTATCTCCGTCGCATCTGAAGCATATCATCTTTGCCGACAAAGGCAAAAGTCAGGTATTGGGTCTAGGTAAGGTTGCGATCACAAAGGATCGACACATGGACAAAGTCATGCTTGTTGAGTCCTTAGGATACAACCTTATGTCTGTCTCAATGCTTTGTGATCTTGATATGGTTGTTGTCTTTGGCAAGTATCGTTGTGTTGTGGTTATGGAAGCTGACAATTCCAAAGTCTTTGAAGGCTTTAGGAGAGGAGACTTGTATATTATTGATTTCTCTACAGGACCAAACCAGCCGTGTGCCTACTTGCAAAAGCTTCAGAAGGCTGGCTCTGGCATCAATGACTTGGTCATGCAGGCATGAGGAATTTGCACATGCTTGCGAAGAAGAAGCATGTCATTGGCATCGAGAATGTCAAATTCCTCAAGGATCACCTATGCGGAGCCTGTGAAGCTGGGAAGATGACAAAGGCCAAGCATCCAACAAAGACTATCATGACCACTACTCGCCCATTTGAATTGCTTCACATAGATCTCTTCGGTCCTAATCATTATTCCGCTGTTTCAAATGAAGCATCTCAATATGGCTTTGTTATTGTTGATGATTACTCTCGTTACACATGGGTACACCTTGTTACTTACAAACATGAAGTGCAGGAAGTCTTCAAACGATTTTCCTCGAGGGCTTCAACCAACTTTGGTGTGAAGATCAAGCACATCAGAAGTGACAATGGCACTGAGTTCAAGAATTCTGGTCTTGATGACCATCTTGATGAACTTGGTATTACTCATGAGTTATCTGCTCCTTATACTCCTCAGCAGAACGGTGTCGTGGAGCGCAAGAACATGACTCTTGCTGAGATGGCTGGCACAGTGCTTGATGAATACAAAACGCCTCGTCGTTTCTGGACTAAGGCAATTGATACCGCGTGCCACATCATCAACAGAGTATATCTTCACAAATTCTTCAAGAAGACTGCCTATGAACTCCTCACTGATAAGAAACCCAATGTAAGTTATTTCAAAGTCTTCGGTGCTAAATGTTGGATTAGAGATCCTCATCACAACTCAAAATTTGCACCGAAAGCACATGAAGGTTTTATGCTTGGTTACGGAAATGACTCGCACACCTACAGAGTCTTCAACAACGTTCTTCACAAGGTTGTTGAAACTGTAGATGTGCGGTTCGATGAAACTAATGGCTCGCAAAGAGAGCACCTACCTACTGTGATAGATGAACCAGCACCTGAGGAAACTATCAAGTTCAAGGCTACTGAGGATGTCATTCCTACTAAAGAATCTGCTGAAGAATTCATTCCAGAACATGAAGAACGTCGAGCTAATGCACCTGAAGAAAACACTGAAGAAAATGGTGCTGAAGAGAATTCTGATCAAATTCCTCAACGACAACCAGCTCATCCTCGCATTGCAAAAGAAGTGCAAGTTGAAAAGATCATCAATGACATCAAAGCGCTAGGTCCTCTCACACGCTCAAAAGCTTCACATTTATCTAACTTTTGTGGGCACTGTGCTTTTGTCTCTATCACAGAGCCCACTAAGGTAGATGAAGCATTTCTGGAACCTGAGTGGATTCAGGCCATGCAAGAAGAATTACATCAGTTCAAGCTCAACAATGTCTGGGAACTGGTCAAATGTCTAGATCCTCGCAAGCATAATATCATTGGCACAAAGTGGATCTACCGCAACAAGCAAGATGAAAATGGCCTTGTGGTGAGGAATAAGGCATGGCTTGTAGCTCAAGGCTACACACAGGTTGAAGGAATTGATTTCGATGAAACTTTTGCACCTGTTGCTAGACTTGAGGCTATTCGCATATTACTTGCTTATTCTAACCATCATGATATCACTTTATATCAAATGGATGTGAAAAGTGCATTCCTCAATGGTAAGCTTGAGGAAGAAGTATATGTTGCTCAACCCCCAGGTTTTGAAGATCCAAAGAATCCTGACAAAGTCTTCAGACTCAACAAGGCCCTCTATGGCCTCAAGCAGGCCCCTCGAGCATGGTATGATACCTTGAAGGAATTCTTCATGAAGAGAGGCTTCAAACCCGGTTCACTCGACCCTACTCTTTTCACTAAATCTTATGATGGTGAATTGTTTGTGTGCCAAATATATGTTGATGATATTATCTTTGGCTCTACTGACCAACGTTATAGTGATGAATGTGCCTATATGATGAGTGAAGAATATCAAATGTCTATGATGGGAGAGTTGAAATTCTTCTTAGGTCTTCAAATTCGTCAACAACTCAATGGCATATTCATATCTCAGGAGAAATACCTCAAGGATGTACTGAGGAAATTCAGCATGCAAGATTGCAAAGGCGTCAAAATTCCTATGCCCACAAATGGCCATTTGTGCACTGATGAAAATGGTATTGACTTCGATCATAAGGTATACCGCTCCATGATTGGTTCTTTATTGTACTTATGTGCATCTAGGCCAGATATAATGCTTAGTGTTTGCATATTCATATTTCAAGCTACATCGAAGGAATCACACCATGAGGCTGTGAAGCATATTCTTTGATATCTAGCTCACACACCAACACTTGGATTATGGTACCCCAAGGGCTCGGCTTTTGATCTCATTGGATATTTTGACTCTGACTATGCTGGTGATCGTGTGGACCGCAAGTCAACATATGGTACATGTCATTTCCTCGGACGATCTTTGGTCTGTTGGTCCTCGAAGAAATAGAACTGCGTATCACTATCTACTGCTGAAGCTGAGTACATTGCCACTGGTTCTTGCTGTGCTCAATTGCTATGGATGAAGCAAACTCTCAAGGACTACGGCGTCAACATGAAGAATGTGCCTCTCTTCTGTGACAATGAGAGTGCCATCAAGATTGCTCACAACCCAGTTCAACACTCGAAGACTAAGCACATTCAGATTCGCCATCATTTTCTTCGTGATCATGTGTTGAAGGGCGACATTTCTATTGAGCATGTGAAGACTGAAGAACAGCTAGCCGATATCTTCACAAAGCCCTTGGATGAGAAGAGATTTAGCAAGTTGAGGTGTGAGCTAAATATCCTAGAATCTTCGAATGTTCTTTGAAAAGGAAACTCATCCTAACACTTATGCAAAATTGATGACTTAGATGTGCAACACATGAAGAAACCTTTTTCCTCAATCAATGAAGAATAACACTCTTAGTGTGAAGAAATTAACGAAGAATTTGATTCTCAGAACCCTACGATAATTGTACGTGGTGTCTGAAATCATCATTCTTATACGGTGGGTCACGCCACCACCAAAAGTTGAAATTCCTCAGTTGTTCATATTCTTCAACTTTGCATTGTCTTCACTGTTTCCGTCGTTTTTCTTCATTGGCTATATATATATATGAGTTTATGTCCTCTACAACATTCACTTATTGCTAATTCTTCAAGATGGTTTTTCTGCTAAGTGAATGTGATCGGACCCTTTCCCCCTCTATGCTATACTCTGTTGGAAATATGCCCTAGAGGCAATAATAAATTGGTTATTATTATATTTCCTTGTTCATGACAATCGTTTATTATCCATGCTAGAATTATATTGATAGGAAACTCAGATACATGTGCGGATACATAGACAACACCATGTCCCTAGTAAGCCTCTAGTTGACTAGCTCGTTGGTCAATAGATGGTTACGGTTTCCTGACCATGGACATTGGATGTCATTGATAACGGGATCACATCATTAGGAGAATGATGTGATGGACAAGACCCAATCCTAAGCCTAGCACAAGATCATGTAGTTCGTATGCTAAAGCTTTTCTAATGTCAAGTATCATTTCCTTAGACCATGAGATTGTGCAACTCCCGGATACCGTAGGAGTGCTTTGGGTGTGACAAACGTCACAACGTAAATGGGTGGCTATAAAGGTACACTACAGGTATCTCCGAAAGTGTCTGTTGGGTTGGCACGAATCGAGACTGGGATTTGTCACTCCGTGTAAACGGAGAGGTACCTTTGGGCCCACTCGGTAGGACATCATCATAATGGGCACAATGTGATCAAGGAGTTGATCACGGAATGATGTGTTACGGAACGAGTAAAGAGACTTGCCGGTAACGATATTGATCAAGGTATCGGGATACCGACGATCGAATCTCGGGCAAGTATCGTACCGCTAGACAAAGGGAATTGTATACGGGATTGATTAAGTCCTTGACATCGTGGTTCATCCGATGAGATCATCGTGGAGCATGTGGGAGCCAACATGGGTATCCAGATCCCTCTATTGGTTATTGACCGGAGAGTTATCTCGGTCATGTCTGCATGTTTCCCGAACCCGTAGGGTCTACACACTTAAGGTTCGATGACGCTAGGGTTATAGGGAAAGTTTGTACGCGGTTACCGAATGTTGTTCGGAGTCCCGGATGAGATCCCGGACGTCACAAGGAGTTCCGGAATGGTCCGGAGGTAAAGATTAATATATAGGAAGTATGGTTTTGGCCACCGGAAGTGTTCCGGGCATCACCAGTAGTGTACCGGGACCACCGGAGGGGTCCCGGGGTCCACCAGGTGGGGCTACCAGCCCCGGAGGCCTACATGGGCCAATAGTGGGAAGGGACCAGCCCCTAGGTGGGCTGGGGCGCCTCCCACCAAGGCCCAAGGCACCCCAAGAGGGGAAGGGGGCAAACCCTAGGGCAGACGGGCCCTAAGGCCCACCCCAGGTGCGCCTCCCCCTCTCCCCCTTGTGGCCGCCACCCAGATGGGATCTGGGGGCTGCCGCCACCCCTAGGGAGGGAACCTTAGGTGGGGGCGCAGCCCCTCCCCTTCCCCTATATATACTTGAGGTATTGGAGGCTGCAAGACACACGAGATCCTCTCCCTCTTGGCGCAGCCCTACCTCTCTTCCTCCTCGTCTCTCGTAGTGCTTGGCGAAGCCCTGCTGGAGTCCCGCGCTCCTCCACCACCACCATGCCGTCGTGCTGCTGCTGGATGGAGTCTTCCCCAACCTCTCCTTCTCCCCTTGCTGGATCAAGGCGTAGGAGACGTCACCGGGCTGTACATGTGTTGAACACGGAGGTGCCGTCCGTTCGGCACTAGGATCATCGGTGATTTGGATCACGACGAGTATGACTCCATCAACCCCGTTCACTTGAACGCTTCCGCTTAGCGATCTACAAGGGTATGTAGATGCACTCTCCTTCCCTCGTTGCTAGATTACTCCATAGATTGATCTTGGTGATGCATAGAAAATTTTGAATTTCTGCTACGTTCCCCAACAGTGGCATCATGAGCTAGGTCTATGCGTAGTTACTATGCACGAGTAGAACACAAAGTAGTTGTGGGCGTCGATATTGTCAATTATCTTGCCGTTACTAGTCTTATCTTGATTCAGCGGCATCGTGGGATGAAGCGGCCCGGACCAACCTTACACGTACGCTTACGTGAGACCGGTTCCACCGACTGACATGCACTAGTTGCATAAGGTGGCTGGCGGGTGTCTGTCTCTCCCACTTTAGTCGGATCGGATTCGATGAACAGGGTCCTTATGAAGGGTAAATAGAAATTGGCAATTCACGTTGTGGTTTTGGCGTAGGTAAGAAATGTTCTTGCTAGAAACCTATAGCAGCCACGTAAAAACTTGCAACAACAATTAGAGGACGTCTAACTTGTTTTTGCAGCAAGTGTGTTGTGATGTGATATGGCCAAAGGATGTGATGAATGATATATGTGATGTATGAGATGATCATGTTCTTGAAATAGGAATCACGACTTGCATGTCGATGAGTATGACAACCGGCAGGAGCCATAGGAGTTGTCTTAATTTATTTATGACCTGCATGTCAATATAAACATCATGCAATTACTTTACTTTATTGCTAACCGTTAGCTGTAGTAGTAGAAGTAATAGTTGGCGAGACAACTTCATGAAGACACGATGATGGAGATCATGGTGTCATTCCGGTGACAATGATGATCATGGAGCCCCGAAGATGGAGATCAAGAGGAGCAAAATGATATTGGCCATATCATGTCACTATTTGATTGCATGTGATGTTTATCATGTTTTACATCTTATTTGCTTAGAACGACGGTAGCTTAAATAAGATGATCCCTCACTAAAATTTCAAGAAAGGTGTTCCCCCTAACTGTGCACCGTTGCGAAGGTTCCTTGTTTCGAAGCACCACATGATGATCGGGTGTGATAGATTCTAACATTCGAATACAACGGGTGTTGACGAGCCTAGCATGTACAGACATGGCCTCGGGACACATGCGAAACACTTAGGTTGACTTGACGAGCCTAGCATGTACAGACATGGCCTCGGAACACGGAAGACCAAAAGGTCAAACATGAGTCATATAGAAGATACGATCAACATGAAGATGTTCACCGATGATGACTAGTCCGTCTCACGTGATGATCGGACACGGCCTAGTTGACTCGGATCATGTAATCACTTAGATGACTAGAGGGATGTCTATCTGAGTGGGAGTTCATAAGATGAACTTAATTATCCTTAACATAGTCAAAAGGTCTTCGCAAATTATGTCGTAGTTCGCGCTTCAGTTCTACTATTTAGATATGTTCCTAGAGAAAATTTAGTTGAAAGATGATAGTAGCAATTATGCGGACTAGGTCCGTAAACTGAGGATTGTCCTCATTGCTTCATAGAAGTCTTATGTCCTTAATGCACCGCTCAGTGTGTTGAGCCTCGAATGTCGTCTGTGGATGTTGCGAACATCTGACATACACATTTTGATAACTACGTGATAGTTCAGTTAAACGGTTTAGAGTTGAGGTACCGAAGACGTTTTGAAATGTCGTGAAACATATGAGATGTTTTGAGGGCTGAAATTGGGATTTCAGGCTCGTGCCCACGTCAAGAGGTATAAGACCTCCGACGATTTTCTTAGCCTGCAAACTAAGGGAGAAAAGCTCAATTGTTGAGCTTGTGCTTAGATTGTCTAAGTACAACAATCATTTGAATCGAGTGGGAGTTGATCTTCTAGATGAGATAGTGATGTTTCTCCGAAGTCATTACCACCAAGCTGCTAGAGCTTCGTGATGAACTATAATATATCAGGGACATATATGATGATCCTTGAGATATTCGCGATGTTTGACACCACAAAAGTAGAAATCAAAAAGGTGCATCAATCATTGATGGTTGGTGAAACCACTAGTTTCAAGAAGGGCAAGGGCAAAAAGGGATACTTCATGAAACGGCAAATCAGCTGCTGCTCTAGTGAAGAAACCCAAGGTTGAACCCAAACCCGAGACTAAGTGCTTCTGTAATAAGGGGAACAGCCACTGGAGCAGAATTACCCTAGATACTTGGTAGATGAGAAGGCTGGCAAGGTCGATAGAAGTATATTGGATATACATTGTGTTAATGTGTACTTTACTAGTACTCCTAGTAGCACCATGGTATTAGATACCGGTTCGGTTGCTAAATGTTAGTAAACTCGAAATAAAAGGCTGCGGAGTAAATGGAGACTAGCTAAAGGTGAGCTGGCAATATGTGTTGGAAGTTTTTCCAAGCTTGATGTGATCAAGCATCGCACGCTCCCTCTACCATCGAGATTGGTGTTTGCATTGAGCATAGACATGATTGCATTATGTTTATCGCAATACGGTTATTCATTTAAGGAGAATAATGGTTACTCTATTTATTTGAATAATACCTTCAATGGTCTTGCACCTAAAATGAATGGTTTATTGAATCTCGATCATAGTGATACACATGTTCATGCCAAAAGATATAAGATAGTAATGATAGTACCACCTACTTGTGGCACTGCCACGTAAGTCATATCGGTATAAAACGCATGAAGAAGCTCCATGTTGATGGATCTTTGGGCTCACTCGTTTTGAAAAGTTTGAGACATGCGAACCATGTCTATTGGTGTATATGCATGAAGAAACTCCATGCAAATGGACTGTTTGGACTCACTTGATTTTGAATCACTTGAGACATGCAAATCATACCACATGGGCAAGATGACTGAAAGCCTCGTTTTCAGTAAAATGGAACTAGAAAGCAACTTGTTGGAAGTAATACATTTTGATGTGTGCAGTCCAACGAGTGCTGAGGCGTGTAGTGGATATCGTTATGTTCTTACTTCACAGATGATTTGAGTAGATGTTGAGTACATTTACTTGATGAATCACGAGTCTGAATTATTGAAAGGTTCAAGTAATTTCAGGGTGAAGTTGAAAGATTGTCATGACAAGAGGATAAACTATCTATGATATGATCATAGAGATGAATATCTGAATTACGAGTTTGGCACAGAATTAAGACATTGTGGAAACTGTTTCACAACTAATACAGCCTGGAACACAATAGTGTGATGGTGTGTCCGAACATCATAACTGCACCCTATTGGATATGATGCATACCATGACGTCTCTTATCGAATTACCACGATAGTTTATGGGTTAGGCATTAGAGACAACCACATTCACTTTAAATAGGGCACCACGTAATTCCGATGAGATGACACCGTATGAACTATGGTTTAGAGAAACCTAAGCTGTCATTTTTCTTAAAAGTTTGGGGCTGCGATGCTTAGGTGAAAAAGTTTCAGGCTGATAAGCTCGAACCCAAAGCGGATAAATGCATCTTCATAGGACACCCAAAACAGTTGGGTATGCCTCCTGTCTCAGATCCGAAAGCAATAAGGGATTGTTTCTAGAATCGGGTCCTTTCTCGAGGAAAAGTTTCTCTCGAAAGAATTGAGTGGGAGGATGGTGGAGACTTGATGAGGTTATTGAACCGTCTCTTCAAATAGTGTGTGGCGGGGCACAGGGAGTTGTTCCTGCGGCACCTACACCAATTGAAGTGGAAGCTTATGATAGTGATCATGAAACTTCAGATCAAGTCACTACCAAACCTCGTGGGATGACAAGGATGCATACTACTTCAGAATGGTACGTAATCCTGTCTTGGAAGTCATGTTGCTAGACAACAATGAACCTACAAGCTATGGAGAAGCGATGGTGGGCCTGGATTCCAAAATGGCTCGAGGCCATATAATCCGAGAGAGGATCCATATATGAAAAAAATGTAGACTTTGGAAGAACTACTTGATGGTCGTAAGGCTGTTAGGTACATATGGATTTTAAAAGGAAGACGGACAATGATGGTAAGTATCACCATTAAGAAAGCTCGACTTGTCGTTAAGATGTTTTTTCCGACAAGTTCAAGGAGTTGACTATGATGAGAATTTCTCACCCGTAGCGATGCTTAAGTCCGTCGGAATCATGTTAGCATTAGCTGTATTTTTCGATTATGAAATCTTACAGATGGATGTCAAAACAAGTTTTATTACCAAGTTTTCGTAAGAAAAGTTGTATGTGATACAATAGAAGGTTTTGTCAAATCCTGAAAGATGCTAACAAGTATGCAAAGCTCCAACAATCCTTCTAAGGACTGGAGTAAGCATCTCGGAGTTGGAATGTATGCTTTGATGAGATGATCAAAGATTTTGGGTGTATGCAAATTTTATGAGAAACTTGTATTTCCAAAGAAGTGAGTGGGAGCACTATAGAATTTCTGATGAATATATGTTGTTGACATATTGTTGATCAGAAATGACGTAGAATTTCTGGAAAGCATATAGGGTTATTTGGAAAGTGTTTTTCAATGGAAAGCCTGGATTAAGCTACTTGAACATTGAGCATCAAGATCTATAAGGATAGATCAAAACGCTTAATGGTACTTTAAAATGAGCACATACCTTGACATGATCTTGAAGGTGTTTAAGATGGATCAGTCGAAGAAGGAGTTCTTGCCTGAGTTGTAAGGTATGAAGTTAAGACTTAAAGCACGACCACAGCAGAAGAAAGAGGAAGGACGAAGGTTGTCCCCTATGCTTTTGTCATAGGCTCTATATGGTGTGCCATGCTGAGTATCGCACCTGATGTGTGCCTTGCCACATATCTGGCAAGAGGGTACAAAGGTAATCTAGGAGTAGATCACCACATAGCGGTCTAAATTATCCTTAGAGGAATAAGGATATGTTTCTCGGTTATGGAGGTGATAAAGAGTTCGACGTAAAGAGTTATGTCGATGCAAGCTTAACACCTATCCGGATAGCTCTGAGTAGAGATACCGGATATGTATAATGGAGCAACAATTTAGAATAGCTCCAAATAGAACATTTATTTGAAATGGAACCAAATGTAGCGTAGTAGTTGCATCTACAAGATGACATAGAAATTTGCGAAGTACATACGGATCTGAATGCTGCAGACCCGTTGACTGAAACCTCTCTCACAAGCATAACATGATCAAACCCAGAACTCTTTGGGTGTTAGTCACATGGGGATGTGACCTTGAGTGTTAATCACATATCGATGTGAACTGGATTATTGACTCTAGTGCAAGTGGGAGACTGTTGGAAATATGCCCTAGAGGCAATAATAAATTGGTTATTATTATATTTCCTTGTTCATGATAATAGTTTATTATCCATGCTAGAATTGTATTGATAGGAAACTCAGATACATGTGTGGATACATAGACAACACCATGTCCCTAGTAAGCCTCTAGTTGACTAGCTCGTTGATCAATAGATGGTACGGTTTCCTGACCATGGACATTGGGTGTCGTTGATAACGGGCTCACATCATTAGGAGAACGATGTGATGGACAAGACCCAATCCTAAGCCTAGCACAAGATCATGTAGTTCATATGCTAAAGCTTTTCTAATGTCAAGTATCATTTCCATAGACCATGAGATTGTGCAACTCCCGGATACCGTAGGAGTGCTTTGGGTGTGCCAAACATCACAACGTAACTGGGTGGCTATAAAGGTACACTATAGGTATCTCCAAAAGTGTCTGTTGGGTTGGCACGAATCGAGACTGGGATTTGTCACTCCATGTAAACGGAGAGGTATCTCTGGGTCCACTCGGTAGGACATCATCATAATGGGCACAATCTGATCAAGGAGTTGATCACGGAATGATGTGTTACGGAACGATTAAAGATATTTGCCAGTAACGAGATTGAACAAGGTATCGGGATACCGACGATCGAATCTCGGGCAAGTATCGTACCGCTAGACAAAGGGAATTGTATACGGGATTGATTAAGTCCTTGACATCGTGGTTCATCCGATGAAATCATCGTGGAGAATGTGGGAGCCAACATGGGTATCCACATCCCTCTGTTGGTTATTGACCGGAGAGTTGTCTCGGTCATGTCTGCATGTTTCCCGAACCCGTAGGGTCTACACACTTAAGGTTCGATGACGCAAGGGTTATAGAGAAAGTATGTACGCGGTTACCGAATGTTGTTCAGAGTCCCGGATGAGATCCCGGATGTCATGAGGAGTTCCGGAATGGTCCGGAGGTAAAGATTAATATATAGGAAGTATGGTTTTGGCCACCGAAAGTGTTCCGGGCATCACCGGTAGTGTACCGGGACCACCGGAGGGGTCCGGGGGTCCACCAGGTGGGGCTACCAGCCCCGGAGGCCTACATGGGCCAATAGTGGGAAGGGACCAGCCCCTAGGTGGGCTGGGGCGCCTCCCACCAAGGCCCAAGGCGCCCCAAGAGGGGAAGGGGGCAAACCTTAGGGCAGATGGGCCCTAAGGCCCACCCCAGGTGCGCCTCCCCCTCTCCCCCTTGTGGCCGCCACCCAGATGGGATCTGGGGGCTGCCGCCACCCCTAGGGAGGGAACCCTAGGTGGGGGCGCAGCCCCTCCCCTTCCCCTATATATACTTGAGGTATTGGAGGCTGCAAGACACACGAGATCCTCTCCCTCTTGGCGCAGCCCTACCTCTCTTCCTCCTCGTCTCTCGTAGTGCTTGGCGAAGCCCTGCTGGAGTCCCGCGCTCCTCCACCACCACCATGCCGTCGTGCTGCTGCTGGACGGAGTCTTCCCCAACCTCTCCTTCTCCCCTTGCTGGATCAAGGCGTAGGAGACGTCACCGAGCTGTACGTGTGTTGAACACGGAGGTGCCGTCCGTTCGGCACTAGGATCATCGGTGATTTGGATCACGACGAGTACGACTCCATCAACCCCGTTCACTTGAACGCTTCCGCTTAGCGATCTACAAGGGTATGTAGATGCACTCTCCTTCCCTCGTTGCTAGATTACTCCATAGATTGATCTTGGTGATGCGTAGAAAATTTTGAATTTCTGCTACGTTCCCCAACATACTCAACCCAATCTGTTCAGAAATTCTTCATGTGCGTTCTATATGAAACTCGTTCAAAATCTTCACTGTGTCCTTGTCAGCTGAAGAAATTGCGAATGGAACTTTAAAACCTATCTTATCTAAATTTTCGGCTTTGCCGTTCAAACCGTTCCGCATCCCACGATACACTTATCCTTTCACCCACGATTGCACACGATCTCCACCTCTCAGTACGTGGGTGACACATGTCAAGCGAATGAGAAGGGTCAGGGGCACGTTCGTCCAATTTCTTCGGGTGAACTGTTTTTCACCGTGGCTATAAATACCCCTCTTCCCCTTCCTCACTTCTTTTACTCCGCTCGACCTCTCTCCAGCTCGAGCTTCTCAAACCCTAGCGCTTCCGCTACTTCATCGTCGCCGGTGAGGAAGAGCTTCACTGCCTCGACCTCGTTGCCGCCGTACTCGCACCGGCCGTGGAAATCTTCACTCCGCTGCCGCCGTAGCCGTCTTCCTCTGCCAAGTTAGGGCGTGGAAGATCTACACAGACGAACTTCACCTCTCCACCTCACTGTTCGCCGTGTTCTTCATCCAGGGTAATTAAAAGTTATTTTTACTGCCCTCGTTGATTCGAATGATTATCTACAAAATCTTCAAAGGTGTTTTTCATAATATCTTCACACAGTAAAACCCCTCACTTATCATCTGTTCTTGATTCGTTTCTCTAAGCTATGTTTTTCTTCAAGATTCCTCAAATGTGTGGATTTTTGATCTACACATCTCTGGAACCTAAGACAAAGAACGCTTAGTGAAATTATTCAAGACTCATCTGGTCAAATTCCTCAAACTTGTTTTTTTTTACAAAACCTTCTCAGAATGCATATGACCTCTCCAAATTCCTCGCAACTATACTCTGTTCACAGGTACTCATGTCAGCTGCTGAATCACTAGGTTCTCATCAACTTAACTCATTTGCAGCGTTCCTCGAAGAAAAGTTGCATACTTCTTCAGAGAATTCAATTGTTCAAATTTCTCAACTGAAGAAAATGGCTGACGGTAAGAAGCCATAGAAAGGATGAAAGAGGGCTGAGGTCAACACAACGTTTGAGATCCCTGATGATATATATGCTGGGTACTGCACACCTCCTGAGGAAGACAAAAATCAGCGCAAGGTGCGCATTCAGAAGATAGAGAGGAGATGGGCAAGAGAGTGGAGGGAGTACATGTATGTTACTCCCAAGTACATGAAGAAATTCGCACTCAATCCTCCATGTCCAAGACCTCCATTGGCACCTGGCCAAATAGTTGATCCCACCAGCCTCAAGCGCAGTGAGGACTATCCTAATGAATGGGCCAAGCGCCAAGCCAAGTTGGCTAGGCAAGCCAGAGAAGCAGTGAGGAAATTCAATGAAGACTCTGCTACTGCTGTTGCTGCCTCTGCTGAGGCCTATGCTGTCAAGCCGAAGAAGGCTATGTCAAAGAAGCCTGCGCGCAAGCCAAGTGCTTCACCAACAATGCCCTCAAGGCTAAGTTCCTCAGCAATGCCCTCACGGCCAAAATCCTCAAAGCCCTCACGGCCAATTCCTCATGCTGCTCCTGCTCCTTCAAAATCCTCAGCTCCTCCAAAGTCCTCAGTTGTTCCGACAAAGTCCTCAACACATGTGCATCTTGCCTCGTGCCAAAGGACTCCAGGCATCTCAATTGCCTCAGGAGCTTCAGCTAGTTCCTCAGCTGCACCAAATTCCTCAACGGGACCCTCTCTATTAAAGACAAAGGCCACTGTTGGACGAGGTCCTCTCCCTAGTCCTCAGAAGAAGCAGGTCGCCTTCCAAGTGCCGTCCGAAGAAGACGAAGCTGATGATGATGAACTTGCTGAAATCATCAGAGATAGGCAAGTTAGGGCCGCTAGAGCCAAGGGAACAAATGTGACACTGCTTTTGGATCCCAAGTTGATCCTCGAAGACATTGACGTTTGGCACAAGGACCCCAACACTCCCATGCCTGACTTCAAGCTAACTCCTGGCCAGAGTCACATGTTGACTCACTTCATTCAAGAAGAAAAATGGAAATTTGAGAAGGCCAGGCAGATCAAGAAAGCGCAGTACAAGAAGGAGCGCTATCTGAAGAAAAACGTTGTCTCTATTACAACTGAAGAACTTGTCGCTACTCAATCTAAGATCAAGAAACTCAATGATGAATTTGACGCATACCATGCTGATTGGCTTGGATCCAAAGTTCGTTTTGTGAGACTCGCTGATAAATTCACCTCAAATGTTGCAGCCCCAACGCAATAGGAAGTTCCTCAGGCTGAAGCATCTGCTTAGCCGACTGAAGAACATGCCAGCACCGCTGATGAAAATCAGGCTGCTAAAGAAAATGTGAGTTCCAGGGCTGATGACTGCATTCCAGCCGCTGAAGAAATTGCCAGGGCATCCACTAGTGGTGCGCCTGAAGAAAATCAACCAGATTCCTCTGCTCCTCCTGCACCAACACCAACTCCGATACTTCCATCTGCATCAGATGTGAAGAAAACCAAGGCTGCAGAGCGTGCAACAGTGAAGAAAAGGAAAGCATCAGCTACTTCAGATTCTTCAGCTCCAAAGAAGATGAAGCCTTTGACCAGTTCATTTGCTAATCCCATTGATGTTGTTCCAATCTCAACCATGCCATCGAAGGACCTTGTTCCTTTTGATGAAAAATATGTGATCCCCAGCGGATCTGATGAAGAAACTCCTTCTGCTGTTTCGTCTGAGCAGTTGCATGAAGAAATTGAAGTGGATACGATCCCTTCAACACTTGTCATCTCCTCACCCATGCCTCAGTTCACAACATAAGAGGCTGGCGTTGAAGAAATGGAAGATGAAGATGTGGACGTTGGCTGCTCCACACCAGTAATAAGTGATGAATTCTGGGAAAGTCAGCATCCAAACTCTCCAATGTTCACACCGTTGCAGCAATTACCTCAGTCACCTGCACAAACTGTTCAAATGGGCTCTGAAGAAACTCACCCCACTTCATCTGTGCGTGAAGAAATTCCAGCCACTAGCGCTGAAGAAACTGCTGCTACTGAACATCTGAAGACGCAGACTGCCACTGAAGAGGAACCAGAAAATCCTCAGCCTGAAGAACCTGAGATTGCGATTCCTGAGGTCGTGATGCAACTCACTGACAGTCCTCTGCCCAAGCCAAAGGATCCATTCTCACGCAAGCAAAAGTTCAAGGCTGATGATTTCTTCGGCGAGCATGTATTCTTCGAAGACTACAACCCTTATAACTCTGCTCGCATTAGGAAGAGGCATTTCTGGACTGCTAGTCAAGCCAATTTCTATTCCTCAGTGCTATTCAACAAAGAGAAAATCTTCTACCATGAGCACATTCCTCACGTGGATATGGAATCTCTGCTGTGTTTCGTGCCAGTCCTCAGTGTTCTTCATGACGCTGGACTGTTACATTTTTGCTCTGACATCTGTGATTGGAATGAAGAACTGATTCTTCAATTTTATGCAATGCTGCACATCACAGGAGATTCTGAAGATGTGAATTCATGGGTGCTGGACTGGATGTCTGGAAACACTCACTACACCACACCAGCGTCTGAATTGCTTCGTGCCTTACCACTCAGTCCTCCGCTTGAAGAAACTCGTTGCATCTACAGTGAACCTGAGCTTACAAATCACTACATGTAGGTTCTGATGAAACCTTTGAAGCTAGGTCAGGTCCCATGAACCAAATTCCTCGTGAAGGAATTACTTTATGTGCCCAGAGCTGTCTATCGTATTCTTACAAGGACAATGAGTCCTATCAAAGGCCACGACTCATCTGATGAGGAAACTGTTGGCATCATGAAGAATCTGTTATTTAACATTTTTCATGGCATTCCTGTAAATTATCACGATTTCTTCATGAGGACTCTGGCAAATGTTGCACTGTCTCCGTTTGAGCTGAAGCCTTATGCACCTTGGATTATGAGATTCCTCATGACAAGGCCTTCTCTCAACTACAAAGCTGATTTTCAGAATCACCTCAGCTACTTCCCCCAATTGAAGTCCTCAAGTAGACCTATTCCTCAGTTGATGAAAAGGGCAAGGCACCAGCTATTATAGATGAAGGCATTCGTCCATTGGATGGTCAGTTTCGCAAAGCTGCCTCTTATTCCACCAATGATGACTCTGCCAATGCAGCCAAGTCTACTCCTCAAGCCACTGCTCCTCGTGTGATGACTGATCGTGAGCTTCTGCTTAGCCTTCACCAGAAGGTGGATCGAAATCATAAATGGGTTAAGCGTCAGTTTAGTTCATTTCTTCACAACATGACTGCTACACACAATGCAGTGAAGAAAAACCATTACTACCTCCATGAAGTCTTCGGTCGCACCTGGGCAATACTGTCACATCTGTATGGTGAAGAAGATCTGAAGAAAATGGGTCTCAAGGAAGATTTTTACTGGTCTGCACCTCCACCGAAGAAATTCAAGAAGGTCAAGGTTCCTTCTCTGGTGGCCAGCTCATTTTCTTCATCGCGTGACACTGATGCGAATGAAGACTTGGACGACACTGCGGCAGGCCCTACTACGACAAACGACCCCAACAACGATGGCGCTCCTTCATCAACTTGATATTCTTCAGGGGTGTTAGTCCTCATATTCGATCCTTTTGGTCATTTGATGACAAAGGGGGAGGATTTTGAGTTAGTCTTCAGGCGAGTCTTTCTATATGGGCGTTTTTTTTCAAGTTACAACTCTCGTTCTTCTGAGACTTTATTGGATCGAGTTGTAAACTTAAACCCGATGGTGCTCTGATACTCTTGAGACGTTTTTCTGCATGCTTATTCCTCGTTAATATTATTGCACGCATGCTGAATTACATCGGTCACCATATTTCACCATGCATTTCAAATTCTTCACTGTTATATGTCAAATGCGTGTATGAATTACAAGATATAGGGGAAGATCTCCATGATTCAACTCTTCAAGTGTGCATTGCTTCAAAAGCAAATTCCTCACTATGCACATATTCAGGGGGAGTTCTTCTATATCTTGCAATCAAATTCCTCAATATCAATATTTACACTTCATATGTTTATCCCCGTTGAAAACTTAACCTATATTGTCATCAATCACCAAAAAGGGGGAGATTGTAAGTGCATCTAGTGCCCCTTAGTGATTTTGGTGTATTGAAGACTTGTAGGTTAAGGGACTAATGCATTTGTGAGTGTACATAGGTCTATAAGTCTATGACGAGTTTGATATTTACAGAGAAAGTCGACCCCTAAAAATGAAGTTCTTCGACTGAAGACCTTGGCTTTCTGAAGACTTTGAAAGTGAAGAAATTGGTATGACCTTGAAGACTTGGTATTCATTCGAGGAACATGAAGCGTGAAGACTTTTGTTTTCGTAGTTTCACTGTCTCTTTCTTGAGTCATAGGAAACACCGTACTGTTAAAGGGGGTCGAGGAAATACTAAGGAAAAATTTCCATGTGATGCTCAACTCAAAATGCTACACCTACCAATCACTTCGAGTGAAGCCATTGGAAATCTCATACAGTCTAGTCATATTCTTCAGTGACAGAGACGAAGCTCTTCAGGTCTCTGAGGAATTTGTTCTGACTGAGGAGTTAGGAATTCGCCAGTGCGGATTTCCTACACAGTGAGGAACATGATAGCCCTGAGGACTTTGCTACTCAAAATTCCGACCGTTGCTGTGCTATGCGCCAACTGTCCCAAAATATCTATCCACGTAACGGTCATATCATTGAAGGGCATTTATGTCTTATCATGTCGGGTTGCTCCCTAGGCTATAAATAGCCGCCCCCTACAACCACTAGCTGGTTGGCTGCTCCGAGAGAAACTGACACTTGTCATTTGAGAGCAACCCATCCTCCGAGGACTTTGAGAGAAAATCATCAAGTGAGGAAAAACCCAAACCCAAACACCTACACACCCGAAGTGATTGAGCATCACTGAAGAGATTGATCCTGCGTGGATCCGACGCTTGTTACCTTTGAAGACTGTGCTTCTTCCAGACGGTTAGGCGTCATGGTCTAGAGCATCCAAGAGGAATTGTGGATCGCCGAGTGACCAAGTTTGTGAAGGTTTGGAAGTCGCTTGAAGACTTACCATGAGTGATTGGGCGAGGTCCGTGTGACCTTAGCTCAAGGAGAATACGATGAGGACTTGGTGTCTTGAGCTGCGTGCTCAGGACTAGGTGTCCAGGACTGTGTGTCCTTGAGTTTAAATACTCAGCCACTCCAACCAGACGTACAACTGAGACAGCAGTTGGAACTGGTCTACCAAATCGTTGTCTTCACCAAGCTTACTGGTTCTATTTCCTCAACTCTTTCATCTCCTCATAACTGTGTTGTGTGCTAGTTCATATCTGTGTTTGAAGACTTTGACTGAAGACTTTCTCAATTTCCTCAGTTCATTTTCTTCAGTCTGTTTGTCTTCATCTTGTGTTATCCTGTGCTTACGCTTCCTGTACTCTGTGCCTGTCGTCATTTCATCATGATGACTATGCTTGTGTTCTGTAATGTTTACTTTTGAGTACTTATTCCGCTGCTAGTAGTTCTTCGCTAAGGAATTTCCTCACCGGCAAATTCCTCAGTGAAGAATTTCATAAAAATCGCCTATTCACCCCTCTAGTCGATATAACGCACTTTCAATTGGTATCAGAGCAAGGTACTCCCTTGTTCTGTGTGATTTTGGTTTAACCGCCATGAAATCTGAGATGGGATCCATGTAAGAGGAATACGAACGCTGATGGTAGTGTTACTATCTACAAAGCTCGACTTATCACAAAAGGTTTTCGACAAGTTCAAGGTGCTGACTACTATGAGATTTTCTCACTCGTACCAATGCTTAAGTCTGTCTGAATCATGTTAGCAATTGCCACATTTTATGAAATCTGGCAAATAGATGTCAAAACTGCATTCCTTCATGGATTTCTTAAAGAAGAGTTGTTGATGCAACAAGAAGGTTTTGAAGGAAATATGCCCTAGAGGCAATAATAAAGTTGTTATTTATATTTCCTTATATCATGATAAATGCTTATTATTCATGCTAAAATTGTATTCATCGGAAACTTAGTACATGTGTGAATACATAGACAAACAAAGTGTCCCTGGTATGCCTCTACTTGACTAGCTCGTTAATCAAAGATGGTTAAGTTTCCTAGCCATGGACATGTGTTGTCATTTGATGAACGGGATCACAGCATTAGAGAATGATGTGATGGACAAGACCCATCCGTTAGCTTAGCATAATGATCATTCAGTTTTATTGCTACTGGTTTCTTCATGACTTATACATGTTCCTCTGACTATGAGATTATGCAACTCCCGAATACCGGAGGAACACCTTCTGTGCTATCAAACATCACAACGTAACTGGGTGATTATAAAGATGCTCTACATGTGTCTCCAATGGTGTTTGTTGAGTTGGCATAGATTGAGATTAGGATTTGTCACTCCGTCTATCAGAGAGGTATCTCTGGGCCCTCTCGGTAATGCACATCACTATAAACCTTGCAAGCAATGTGGCTAATGAGTTAGTTGCGGGATGATGCATTACGGAACGAGTAAAGAGACTTGCCGGTAACGAGATTGAACTAGGTATTGAGATACCGACGATCGAATCTTGGGCAAGTAACATACCGATGACAAAGGGAACAACGTATGTTGTTATGTGGTTTGACCGATAAAGATATTCGTAGAATATGTAGGAACCAATATGAGCATCCAGGTTCCGCTATTGGTTATTGACCGGAGATGAGTCTCGGTCATGTCTACATAGTTCTCGAAGCCTTAGGGTCCGCACGCTTAACGTTCTATGCCGATTTGTATTATGAGTTATGTGATTTGATGACCGAAGTTTGTTCGGAGTACCGGCTGAGATCAGGGACATGACGAGGAGTCTCAAAATGGTCGAGACGTAAAGATCGATATATTGGAAGGCTATATTCGGACATCGGAAAGGTTCCGAGTGATTCGGGTATTTTTTGAAGTACCGGAGAGTTACGGGAATTCGTATTGGGCCTTAATGGGCCATACGGGAAAGGAGAGAAAGGCCTCAAGGGTGGCTGTGCCCCTTACCCATGGACTGGTCCGAATTGGACTAGGGAAAGGGTGCACCCCCTTCCTTCCTTCTCCTTCTCCCTTCCCTTTTTCCTATTCCATGTGGGAGGTGGAATCCTAATAGGACTAGGGAGTCCTAGTAGGACTCCACACTTTGGGCGCGCCCTATGAGGGCTGGCCTCCTCCTCCCTCCATCCTTTATATACGTGGCCAGGGGGCACCCCATAGACACAAGTTGATTATTGATCTCTTAGCCGTGTGCGGTGCCCCCTCCACCATAATCCACCTCGGTCATATCGTAGCGGTGCTTAGGCGAAGCCCTGTTCTGGTAGCATCATCATCACCGTCATCATGCCATCGTGCTGACGAAGCTCTCCCTCGACACTCTGCTGGATCATGAGTTCGTGGGACGTCACCGAGCCGAATGTGTGCAGATCGCATAGGTGCCGTACTTTCCGTACTAGGATCGGTCGGTCGTGAAGATGTACGACTACATCAACCGCGTTGTCATAACGCTTGCCCTTACGGTCCGAGGGTACGTAGACAACACTCTCCCCTCTTGTTGCTATGCATCACCATGATCTTGCGTGTGCGTAGGAATTTTTTGAAATTATTGCGTTCCCCAACAGTGGCATCCGAGCCAGGTCTATGCCTAGATGTTATATGCACGAGTATAACATAAAGGAGTTGTGGGCGTGGGTATATACATATTGCTTGCCGTCACTAGTTGATTCTTGATTCAGCGGTATTGTTGGATGAAGCAGATCAAACCGACATTACGCGTACACTTACGCGAGACTAGTTCTACCGACGTGCTTCGCAAACAGGTGGCTAGTGGGTGTCTGTTTCTCCAACTTTAGTTGAATCAGATTCAATGAACATGGTTCTTTCTGAAAATGAAAAAGCAATCACTATACCGCGTTGTGGTTTTTGATGCGTAGGTAAGAACGGTTCTTGCTCAGCCCATAGCAGCCACGTCAAACTTGCAACAACAAAGTAGAGGACGTCTAACTTGTTTTTGCAGGGCTTGCTGTGATGTGATATGGTCAAGACGTGATGAGATATAAGTTTTTGTATGAGATGATCATGTTTTGTTGAAGTTATCGTCAACTGACAGAAGCCTTATGGTTGTCTCCTTATTGCATAAGATGTAAGCGCCAAATAATTGCCTTACTTTATCGCTATGCGATAGCAATAGTTGCAAGAGCAATAGTTGGCGAGACGACCATGTGATGACACGTTGATAGAGATCAAGATGATGGAGATCATGGTGTCATGACGGTGACGATAGAGATCATGACGGTACTTTGGAGATGGAGATCAAAAGCGCAAGATGATTGAGGGAGTCCTGGATTAGGGGGTCTCCGGACAGCCGGACTATATCCTTTGGCCAGACTATTGGACTATGAAGATACAAGATTGAAGACTTCGTCTCGTGTCCGGATGGGACTCTCCTTGGCGTGGAAGGCAAGCTAGGCAATACGGATATGGATATCTCCTCCTTTGTAACCGACTTGTGTAACCCTAGCCCCCTCTAGTGTCTATATAAACCAGAGGGTTTCAGTCTGTAGGACAACAAACAATCATACCATAGGCTAGCTTCTAGGGTTTCGCCTCTCCGATCTCGTGGTAGATCAACTCTTGTAATACCCATATCATCAAGAATAAATCAAGCAGGACGTAGGGTTTTACCTCCATCAAGAGGGCCCGAACCTGGGTAAAACATCGTGTCCCCTACCTCCTGTTACCATATGCCTTAGACGCACAGTTCGGGACCCCCTACCCGAGATCCGCCGGTTTTGACACCGATATTGGTGCTTTCATTGAGAGTTCCTCTGTGTCGTCGCCGTTAGGCTTGATGGCTCTGAGGGAGTCCTAGATTAGGGGGTATCCGGACAGCCGGATTATATCCTTTGGCCAGACTATTGGACTATGAAGATACAAGATTGAAGACTTCGTCTCGTGTCCGGATGGGACTCTACTTGGCGTAGAAGGCAAGCTAGGAAATACGGATGTGTATATCTCCTCCTTTGTAACCGACATTGTGTAACCCTAGCCCCCTCTGGTGTCTATATAAACCGGAGGGTTTTAGTCCATAGGACAACATACAATCATACCATAGGCTAGCTTCTAGGGTTTAGCCTCTCCGATCTCGTGGTAGATCAACTCTTGTAATACTCATATCATCAAGAATAAATCAAGCAGGACGTAGGGTTTTACCTCCATCAAGAGGGCCCGAACCTGGGTAAAACATCGTGTCCCCTGCCTCCTGGTACCATCCGCCTTAGATGGACAGTTCGGGACCCCTACCCGAGAACCGCCGGTTTTGACACCGACATTGGTGCTTTCATTGAGAGTTCCTCTGTGGCGTCGCCGTAAGGAAGGATGCCTCGTCTCGTTGTTAAAAGCAAGATCACTGCCAGGGGAGCTCTGGCTGTCGGCCAAACTCTCCGGCTAGGCAGTTTCGTCATGACTGCCTGTTCGGCCACTGCATCGACGATGACTTCTCGGGTCATCAAAAACAGCCTCCACGTCGGCTTGGAAGTCGCCGAGCAGATGGATCCAATGGAGCTCTCTTCCCTAAACGAACTCTTGGATCACATCGCCGCCTTGGGAGTCGCTACGAACTATGATCAGATTGGGCTTAAACCCAATCAAAGGGAGATTAACTCTCCACCGGTCACCCATCACGTTGCGGTGGTGGAGGAACAATGCGACAACTCTTCCTCTATTTTGAGGACTAACTATGTCCGGATTCCTGAGCTCTCCGAGCCGGATACCCGCTTACGGGAGGACATTACCCAAGCCCTGAACCTAGAGTCAGGAAGCGGGCCAAATTTATCGGGTAACACTCCGGAACCCGAACTTCCAAGATTGGAAACTCCTCGGCCCCTCGGTCTCAGACCGGGTAGGGATTCAGACTCAAATCCACCCACCCACCCAGACATAAACGATCTTTACCACATCAGGCAAGAGCCCCATGAAACAATACATCATTATTGGGCCAAATTCCTCCTTGTGATGAACAAGGTTAAGGACTGTCGCGAGGAAGATGCAGTCTCACTTTTCTGCAATAATTGCACGGACAAGGGAATCCTTAACGCCTTAAGTTGCCGTGACATATCACGTTTCACTGACTTGGCGCCAATAGTATGAAAGTACTGTGCGATGAAAGCGCCTGGAAAACCGAAATGAAATTTTGGGATAGTCCGGCTCCAAATATACACCCAGTCCGAAGTAAAAGGGTGCACTATCATAAGACGCCCGAGCTAGTTGAAAAGAAACAAAAACCTCTACAGGGCATGGAACCGTACTGGAGGGATGGCTTAACAGACCCTACAAAACAGCCTCCATCGGGGCACAGTTAAAACCCGTCGTGGACGCCGCACTACGAGAGTTCCTGCGCGAGAATTGGGACATATTCGCCTGGCACCCCTCAGACATGCCAGGAATCCCACGCAGGCTGGCCGAGCATAGCCTCAATATCATAAAGGGATTCAATCCGGTCAAGCAAGCTCTTCGGAGTTTCTCCGAACCTGAGAGACAGGCCATGGGAGAGGAACTAGCCAAGTTATTGGAGGCCGGATTCATCAGAGAGATAAAACACCCGGACTGGCTAGCAAACCTGGTGATGGTACCAAAAAAGGATAAATCCTGGTGCCTTTGTGTCGATTTCAAGGACCTCAATAAAGCTTGCCCAAAGGATCCCTTCCCCTTCCCCCGCATCGACCAAATTATCGATGCTACCGCAAGACATGAGTCATTGTGTTTCCTCGACGCATACTCTGGTTACCACCAAATCAAGATGGCAGAGTCCGACCAAGCCGCAACGGCATTCATCACACCATACGGTCCCTTCTGTTTCAACACAATGCCTTTTGGGCTCAAAAACGCCGGCGCAACATACCAGCGCATGATTCAGACATGTCTGGAGAAACAAATCAGCAAAATAGTAGAGGCATACATAGATGATGTGGTCATCAAAACCAAACACGTCGACTCTTTGATAGACGACTTGAGGCTCACATTCGACAACCTCCGAACATACGACATTAAGCTCAATCCGTAAAAATGCATTTTCGGCGTACCAGCCAGAAAGCTCCTGGGTTTCATTGTCTCCAGTAGAGGTATTGAAGCTAACCCGGCCAAAATCCGAGCTTTGTCATAGTTGGCTACCCCAACAGACCTCAAACAAATCCAAAAGTTAACAGGATGCATGGTGGCTCTAAGCCGCTTTATCTCCCGCTTAGGAGAAAAGACTTTACCCCTTCATCGCCTCCTCCGGCGCACCGAACACTTTGAGTGGACGGACACTGCCACAACCGGATTGGAAAAAATAAAGGCCATTTTGGCAACCAACCCAATCCTGGCCGCGCCAAACATCGGCGAACCAATGCTGTTGTACATTGCGGCAACCCATCAAGTTGTAAGCGCAGTGCTCGTCGTCGAACGAGATGCTGACGGACATAAATTCCCTCTTCAAAAGCCGGTATACTATGTATCCATTGTCCTCACTCCATGCAAATCATGGTACCCACATTATCAAAAGATAGCCTACGCAGTATTCATGATAGCCTCGGAAGTGCCACTTAATGATATTATAAACAACCGCGACGCTACGGGCCGGATTGCCAAATGGGCTATTGAGCTCCTCCCGTTCGACATAACATACAAACCTCGACGAGCCATTAAGTCGCAAGTATTGGCCAACTTTGTCGCCGAATGGATGGAGGCCGAACTCCCTAAAGAGTACGACTCATACTCCAATTGGATCATGCGCTTCGACGGTTCTAAAATGCTGGCTGGTCTAGGGGCTGGCGTCGTCCTGACGTCCCCAACCGGAGATACAGTTCAGTACGTACTGCAAATATTGTACACAGACTCCAACAATGCAGCCGAATACGAAGCCCTGTTACATGGTTTTCGGATGATAGTCTCCATGGGCATTCAACGCCTGGAGGTGTGTGGGGATTCAAACCTTGCAATATCCCAAATAAATGGAGACTTTGACGCCAAGGATCCGAAAATGGCGGCCTACCGAAACACCGTCCTAAAAATGTTAGCTCGGTTCGAGGGGCTCGAATTTCACCCTGTGGCTCGGGAAAACAATCAGGCGGTGGATATCCTCACGCCGCATCGGTGCAAAACGCGATGCGGTCCCCCCCCCCCCCCAACATCTTTCTGGAAAGGCTGTTCAAGCCATCCATAGTATGGGAAGGGGACACCGGTAACCATAGTCCGGACCCGGCCAAAATACCCGATACCGAATACTCTGACATAATCAGAGGCCCCGCCACCAAAATCACACCTTCAAACCATGTAATAATGGCCATTATAGCCCCGTGGACAGAACCATTCCTGGCCTACCTAACTAGGCAGGAACATCCGGAGGACCAAAATGAGGCACATTACATAGTGCAGCGATCTAAGGCCTACAGGGTCCACAAGGGAGAATTGTATAAAAAAAGCACTACCGGAGTCCTTCAAAGGTGCATCTCCAAAGAGGAAGGGCGAAACCTTTTAGCAGAAATCCACGCTGTAGCCCGGGCTCTTGTAAGAAAGGCCTTCCGTACAGGATTCTATTGGCCAACGGCCCGGGTAGATGCACGGGACTTGGTCCAACGTTGCGCCGGTTGCCATCTCTTTGCAAATCAAAGCCACATGACACCCATCGCCCTTCAAACAATCCCCATTACGCAGCCCTTCGCGGTCTGGGGGCTTGACATGGTTGGACCCCTTAAAGGGGAACCCACAAGAAAAAATACTTACTGGTCATGGTGGATAAATTCACCAAATGGATAGAGGCCAAGCCTGTTGAAACAGCCGAATCCGGACCAGTGATAGACTTCATATCTGGGATCGTACACCATTATGGCATCCCCCATAGCATCATCACGGACAATGGCACAAACTTCACAGCCGATGAGGTAAAACTTTGGTGCAGCAAAATGGGCATCAAGCTCGATTATGCTTCAGTCTATCACCCACAAACCAATGGCCAAGTCGAGCGAGCAAACGGTCTTATAATGAGCGGCATTAAACCCAGATTAATGCGTTCCTTAACGGAGTCTAACACGCACTGGGTAGAGGAGCTCGACTCCGTACTCTGGAGGCTGCGGACCACGCTGAATCGTAGTACTGGATACACACCCTTCTTTATGGTGTACGTCGCAGAGGCAGTCTTGCCCTGTGACATAATTCATGACTCACCTCGAGTGCGCATGTACGAAGAAATAGAAGCCGAGCTCAATCGGCAGGACAGTCTGGACACCCTGGAGGAGGAGCGCGACGTAGCCAAAGCCCGTTCCGCATTTTATCAGCAACAGGCTCATAGATACCAAAGCAGAGAAGTACGGTCCAAAACTTATAACGTTGGCGAACTAGTTCTATGCCTACCGGATAAGAAAAAGAACAAGCTCGAGCCCAAATGGGAAGGTCCCTTCATTATTGACCAAGTTCTGACCGATGGAGCATACCGACTGCGGGATGCATCGACTAGTCGACTCGAGCCGAACCCATGGAACGCGGCCAGGCTCTGAAGATTCTACGCCTAGCGCCGGACCCTATGTTCGTCCCCTTCCTTTGTCCATTTTTTGCATGTACATTATCTGTCTTGTTTTCTTTCTTCCTTTCTATTATTATTTCTCTAGGCCTTTAAGGGCCAACTTGTGCCTCGCTTGCACATTATAGATGCGCTAGCCGCGCTCATAATACCTAGGGGCTTCTTTCACAGAAGCTTAATTATTTATCTGGGCCTCAGGCCCCGAACATGTGTCATGCTTCCGCATGTACCTTTTTTCGCCATTATATGCATCATATGACTTAAGTTTTGGCCAAGCTGGGTTGCCTGGCTCTTGTATTTATGCCCTACGTTCCCGTTAATTCGGCTAGGGCATAAGGGGAGCACCTCTACGATTGTTACCGCCGGGTCAGCCGGACGTGTACCTCAGACTGGGTGAAGTCAAAACCTAGCGTTCTTAAGGGAATATTCGGTCGGTGAACAAAAGATGATTTTTATTTATTGTCCATATCTGCCCCCAGATGTTTTTCCTGCGTTTCCTATCGCAGTCTGGGCATGCACTTTATGGCATGCTTACCCAGGGAAAGGAACCCTTAACGGAACTATTCTCCCTGGAAGATGTTTCTTACTACCCATGTAATATAACATAACTAGTTGGGCACTTGTCTGTTCAAGCACTTATGACCCCTACGCTTGGTCTCCACGCATGCCCCGGTTCTTATATAACTGCGCGGGTATTCGGATACACTCCGGACTATCGGGTCCCGAGGTTGAAGCGAAAAGGTCCGCCAAGACAAATGATCTACAATCCGGCTAGAAGGCATTGGAAGTTTCTATCCCTAGAAAACTTTATGATGAGTGGGAACCAACTATTAAAATTAATATTAAATAACATGAGTTCTATGCTTTATGTGATTTGGGTGCTAGTGTTTCCACGACTCCAAAGACTTTGTGTGATTTGTTAGGTTTCCATGATTGTGATGATTGCTCTCTAAACTTGCACCTTGCGGATTCCACTATTAAGAAACCTATGGGAAGAATTAATGATGTTCTTATTGTTGCAAATAGGAATTATGTACCCGTAGATTTTATTGTTCTTGACATAGATTGCAATCCTTCATGTCCTATTATTCTTGGTAGACCTTTCCTTAAAACGATTGGTGCAATTATTGATATGAAGGAAGGAAATATTAGATTCCAATTTCCATTAAGGAAAGGTATGGAACACTTTCCTAGAAAGAAAATTAAATTACCTTATGAATCTATTATGAGAGCCACTTACGGATTGCCTACCAAAGATGGCAATACGTAGATCTATCCTTGCTTTTTATGCCTAGCTAGGGGCGTTAAACGATAGCGCTTGTTGGGAGGCAACCCAATTTTATTTTTATTCCTTGCTCTTTGCTCCTGTTTATTAATAAATAATTTATCTAGAATCTGTTTAGGTTGTGTTTTTTGTGTTTAATTAGTGTTTGTGCCAAGTAGAATCGTTGGGAAGACTTGGGGAAAGTCTTGATATCTTGCTGTAAAAAACAGAAACTTTAGCGCTCACGAGAACTGCTTGCATTTTTATTTCGAAAGTTATATTTAGTTAATTCTTTTTGGAGATAATTAATAGATAAATTCCTCACGTCCAGAAATTTATTTTAGAATTTTTGCGGTTCCATATCTTGAGATAGCTATAGATTACTACAGACTGTTCTGTTTTTGACAGATTCTGCTTTTCGTGTGTTGTTTGCTTATTTTGATGAATATATGGCTAGTAAAATAGTTTATAAACCATAGAGAAGTTGGAATACAGTAGGTTTAACACCAATATAAATAAAGAATGAGTTCATTACAGTACCTTGAAGTGTTCTTTTGTTTTCTTTCACTAACGGAGCTCACGAGATTTTCTACTTTAAGTTTTGTGTTGTGAAGTTTTCAAGTTTTGGGTAAAGATTTGCTGGATTATGGAACAAGGAGTGGCAAGAGCCTAAGCTCGGGGATGCCCATTGCACACCCAAGATAATCTAAGGACACCTAAAATCCAAAGCTTGGGTATGCCCCAGAAGGCATCCCCTCTTTTCGTCTAATTCTATCGGTAACTTTACTTGGAGCTATATTTTTATTCACCACATGATATGTGTTTTGCTTGGAGCGTCTTGTATGATTTGAGTATTTGCTTTTTAGTTTACCACAATAATCCTTTCTGTACACACCTTTTGAGAGAGCCATACATGATTTGGAATTTGTTAGAATAATCTATGTGCTTCGCTTATATCATTTGAGTTATATAGTTTTGCTCTAGTATTTCACTTATATCTTTTAGAGCACGGTGGTGATTTGTTTTATAGAAACTATTGATCTCTCATGCTTCACTTAGATTATTTTGAGAGTCTTAAATAGCATGGTAATTTGCTTAAATAATCCTAATATGCTTGGTATTCAAGAATAGTAAAAACTTCCTTATGAGTGTGTTGAATGCTATGAGAAGTTTGATGCTTGATAATTGTTTTGAGATATGAAGATGGTGATATTAAAGTTATGCTAGTTGAGTAGTTGTGCATTTGACAAGTACTTGTGTTAAGGTTTTTAATTCCCGTAGCATGCACGTATGGTGAACCGTTATGTGATGAAGTCAGAGCATGATTTATTTTTTGATTGTCTTCCTTATGAGTGGTGGTCGGGGATGAGCGATGGTATTTTCCTACCAATCTATCCCCCTAGGAGCATGCACATAATACTTTTCTTTGATAACTTGTAGATTTTTGCAATAAGTATATGAGTTCTTTATGACTAATGTTGAGTCCATGGATTATATGCACTTTTCTTCCTTCCACCTTTGCTAGCCTCTCTAATACCGTGCACCTTTCGCCGGTATCATACACCCACCATATACCTTCCTCAAAACAGCCACCATACCTACCTATTATGGCATTTCCATAGCCATTCCGAGATATATTGCCATGCAACTTTCCACTATTCCGTTTATTATGACACACTCCATCATTGTCATATTGCTTAGCATGATCATGTAGTTGACATTGTATTTGTGGCAAAGCCACCATTCATAATTCTTTCATACATGTCACTCTTGATTCATTGCATATCCCGGTACACCGCCGGAGGCATTCATATAGAGTCATATTTTGTTCTAAGTATCGGGTTGTAATTTTTGAGTTGTAAGAAAATAAAAGTGTGATGATCATCATTATTAGAGCATTTTCCCAGTGAGGAAAGGATGATGGAGACTATGATTCCCCCACAAGTCGGGATGAGACTCCGGACGAAAAATAAAAAAGAAAGAAAGAAAAGAGGCCATAAAAAAGAGAGAAAAGGCCCAAATAAAAAAATGAGAGAAAAAGAGAGAAGGGACAATGTTACTATCCTTTTACCACACTTGTGCTTCAAAGTAGCACCATGATATTTGTCGGTGTCAAAACCGGCGGATCTCGGGTAGGGGGTCCCGAACTGTGTGTCTAAGGCGGATGGTAACAGGAGGCAGGGGACACGCTGTTTACCCAGGTTCGGGCCCTCTTGATTGAGGTAATACCCTACGTCCTGCGTGATTGTTCATGATGATATTAGTATTACAAGAGTTGATCTACCACGAGATCGTAGAGGCTAAACCCTAAAAGCTAGCCTATGGTATGATTGTATGTTGTCCTACGGACTAAACCCTCCGGTTTATATAGACACCGAAGGGGGCTAGGGTTACACATAGTCGGTTACAAGGGAGGAGATCTACATATCCGTATTGCCTAGCTTGCCTTCCACGCCAAGGAGAGTCCCATCCGGACACGAGACGAAGTCTTCAATCTTGTACCTTCATAGTCCAACAGTTCGGCCAAAGGATATAATCCGGCTGTCCGGAGACCCCCTAATCCAGGACTCCCTCAGTAGCCCCTGAACCAGGCTTCAATGACGATGAGTCTGGCGCGCAGTATTGTCTTCGGCATTGCAAGGCGGTTTCCTCCTCCGAATACTCCATAGAAGATTTTGAACACCAGAATAGTGTCCGGTTCTACAAAATAATTTCCACATACCAACGTAGAGAGAATAATATCTCCACAAATCTAATCTGCTGACGTGTTTAGACAGCACGACGTTACGTCATGGCCCGGTCATTATTCGAACCGTTTTTCTCAACCAGCACCGCGCATATCGCGAGGCAGTTTTCTTGACACGTCTTGTTGAAGCAGAGATCGTGTCCCCCTTATTATGGGATTCTCATCAATACGGACGTGGGTAACCCACTCGTGCCCATTGGTATGACTCCTCGATTTTAGGCGAGCCCCAAAACGGCCATGAGGAGGATGCTTGATATTCACCCTTTTTATAAAGAGGCCAAGACATGTCCCTTTTTCCTCTCGCGCTCAATCGAATCCTTCCCCCACCTCGAGTTCCAACACCCCAGGCTCAGGTCAAGCACTTCAGAACTTCAACCATGTCCGGATAGAACCTCCAAGGTCAGTGGATGCCTTCCTCTGTCGCAGAGGAGGACATCAAGAAGCTGAGAGAGGCCAGATATCTGACCGCCGAAATTTCACATAGGCTGCCTGCCCGAGGGCAGGTCATCCCCACTCCCGAACCCAACGAGAGTGTTGTGTTCGTCTCTCACTTCCTCCGAGGACTAGGCCTCGCTCTGGATCCCTTTGTTAGGGGACTCATGTTCTACTATGGGCTGGATTTCCATGATCTGGCCCCGGATTCCCTCCTTCACATCTCGTCATTCATCGTCGTATGTGAGGCCTTCCTCCGCATTACCCCTCACTTCGGCCTGTGGCTCAAGACCTTCAACGTGAAGCTAAAGATGATTGAGGGGAGGCACATAGACTGCGGAGGTGTCGTAATAAGCAAAAGCGCTAATGCTCCATGGCCAGAGGGTTCCTTCCCAGAGGTATCCAGTTTGTGGCAGCGGGAGTGGTTTTATATCACAGCTCCCCGAAGTGCCAAGTGGGCAGCCATCCCTGCCTTTCGCTCGGGCCACCCACCACAACTGACGTCATGGATCAGCGAGGGGCTGAACTGGGGTCCAGTAAAGGATATGCCGATATTGCAGAGTCGCATCCGAGATCTCATTGAGAGAGACGTCAACCTGGTCATGGTGATGCAGGTCATGCTAGTTCGCCAGGTCCCGCCTTGCAAACGTAGACCTCTCCGTTTGTGGGAGTTCAACCCGGAGGGACCGCGAATCATTCAGCACTTCCTCAGTATGATGCTGGAGGAGATGTACAAGTTGTTCTTCGGATCACAAATAAAGTGTCCGGACACCACCGAGGATGCGGGTCTGAGCTGTAATTGCCCGGATACCCAAGTAAGTAATCCCATGGCTGAACACATTGTTTCTCTTATTTATCACAGCATCATGCTGAAAAGTCGCTCTTTGACCAGGACTGGATAACAAAGGCGAAGATGATCAGGTGTCCAGCCCCCCTTCCCGAGGGCTTGGCCAATCCAGTACTAGACAGAATGCTGGAGCCTGCGCCTTATCAAGTGCCCTCGAAGGAAGATGATGGGGGGAATAAAGAGGCCGGAAGCGAGCCTCACTCACTACTCATCCCAACCGGGGGAACGAGCGCCTCCGCGAAGGACGACAATCAGGGAGAAGAATCTAACTTCCCCTCTCCCCGGGGAAGGAAGAGGACCACCTCTGAAGATCCGGAAACAGAGGTTTCCAAACGAGGGAAGAAATCTTCGCCAGAGGGTCCTGCCCCAGGGGGTACCCTTGCCGCACAGTGTCCGCACGGGAATCAGCCCTCTACCGAGCTGTACGTAATCAAAAAGTACTTAGTAGTGAAAATATCCTACCTTACTTCTGAAGACAATAACCGAAGCTTATATCTTGTAGTTCGGATCGTAGCCCTTCTCGACAGATTTCGTCTTCGGGGGATCTTCTTCCGGAGATGATGGAGAGCGAAACACCTCCCCCTACCATCCCGCCTTATGAGGTGGGCAACCCAGAAGTGTCATCGCGGAGGGTTTTTCCTGATCCGCCAAGGCCAGGGGTAATCCCTTGGCCACCCAGAGTCCTCAGTATTCGGCTCCTAAAGAGAGCAACAGAAAGAGTCCGGAACCATATAGTATGCGGTCGGGCGCACTGAAGGATCTTCTGGAGCAAGGGCCATCTCGGAAGCGCATCGTACGCTAATGAGAACGGTAGTTGAAAGGATTTCATCCGCTGAAAGCGGATTGCATGAAGCTTTTATGAGTCTGCTGAAAGGCTTTGAGGTATGTGACATAGTGTATGTTTTTGATAGTACCGCACACGTTAGGTGTGCCCTATGCAGATAGTAGCCCCTGAGACTCTGGTTGTCATCGAAAACGGCGGCAAACAGAGGATCATAGTCCCAGGTAATAACTAGACTGCCTTTATGTGTAGGTGGCTGAAGCACCGGTGGCTAGCCGGACTGATGGGTTTGCCGAGCTAAAGCGGCAACTTGATGTGGCAGATGCCGACATCGTGCTTGTCAACAAGCGGCTTGACGAGGCACAGGGTAAGTGATTTCTCCAGTGATCAACACAAAGTAAGAGGAGCATGATGCCAGTATCTTTAATATGTTGTGACTGCAGATGGAGCTTCCACCGTGGAGACCCTTCGGGTAGAGCTTGCCCGAGCCAAGGAACAAGCAAGGAATAGTGATGCAGCCGCTCTAAAGGCGGTCGAAGAGCCGAGGGCCGAACAGTACGCGCATCGCCAGAGCAAGGAAAGGATAGCCAAGATGGCCATTGAGTTGAAAGATGCCGCTGACCATTACCATCTTCTTGATAAAGAAAGCCGGGCGAGGGCGACAGACCTGGAAAAGGCCATGGTAGCAGCCAAGGAAGCTCGCTCTAAAATCAGAGCGACGAAGGAGGAGTTGCATCAAGCTATAGATATCATGGCTGGGAAGCCCTTCTTGTTGCGGACTAAGTTCGGAGATCCGAAGTATGCTCCTCTTGACCAACTATGGAGTTCGGAAGACGCCTACATTGATTTGGTGGCAAGTGCTACTGATGCGGCCGAGTACTTCAAGGATCAAAAAGATCGCGAAGTGGAAAAGTTGTTCTGGTCACAGTTCCATGCTCCAGTGCATCCGCTGTTATTGAATGAGCGAATGGCCGAGTGGGCCGAGCTCCATAGGTTGTCCAGACTCGCCATGAGGTCTGTTGTGGATCATCTGTGGCCGGAAGGGCCAAGGCCGAATAGTTACTTTAGTTTGGGGCAACAATTCCTTGGTGTTGTGCCGCACATCGATGCTATGAAGAGGTCAGCATGCATAGAGGGTGCGCGGATGGCCTTTGCCCGTGTCAGGACATACTGGGCAGAGATGGAGGCCACCACTGTTGCAACACAGGTGTCGGTGTCAAAACCGGCGGATCTCGGGTAGGGGGTCCCGAACTGTGCGTCTAGGCGGATGGTAACATGAGGCAGGGGACACGATGTTTTACCCAGGTTCGGGCCCTCTTGATGGAGGTAATACCCTATGTCCTGCTTGATTGTTCTTGATAATATGAGTAGTACAAGAGTTGATCTACCACGAGATCGAAGAGGCTAAACCCTAGAAGTTAGCCTATGGTATGATTGTTGTTGTTGTTGGTCCTACGGACTAAACCCTCCGGTTTATATAGACATCGGAGGGGGCTAGGGTTACACAGAGTCGGTTACAAGAAAGGAAATCTACATATCCATATTGCCAAGCTTGCCTTCCACGCCAAGGAGAGTCCCATCCGGACACGGGACGAAGTCTTCAATCTTGTATCTTCATAGTCCAACAGTCCGGCCAAAGGATATAATCCGGCTATCCGGATACCCCCTAATCCAGGACTCCCTTAGTAGCCCCTGAACCAGGCTTCAATGACGAGGAGTCCGGCGCACAGATTGTTTTTGGCATTGCAAGGCGGGTTCCTCCTCCAAATACTTCATAGAAGATTTTGAACACGAGGATCGTGTCCGGCTCTGCAAAACAAGTTCCACATACAACCGTAGAGAGAATAATATTTTCACAAATCTAATCTTCTGACGCATTCCATAGCATGACATCACACCACAGCCAGGTCACCATTCAAATCATTTTTCACAACCAACCTCAGCGTGTTTCGCGACATTTTCCTTGGCACGTCTAGGACTGGGCATTCGGTTAGACCAAACCGTTCGGTTCGGTGCTTCGGTCTTTCTTGAAAATCGGTTCCCCAAATTTACTAATCATTCGGTCCTATGAATAATCAATGACCGAGACTTCGGTGCACCGATAATTCAGGTCGGGCCTCGGTTACAACCGAAGAGAATTGAGATATTGGTTAGGAAAGCAAGAAATCGGGATCCAATTCGCTCAAAAAAAGAAGAAATCAGGAGTCAAAAGGAACAACGAACAAACTGTGTGGATTTGTAGTGGGATTTCTCAGCTATAACTGCTGGCGCCGGTTGTGAGGGAGTGATGGTGGCTGGCTCGCTGCCGCGTTGGAGCCATGTACATCATCGGCCGCCACCGCGAGGGAGCCATGGGTGCTGCCGCCGCCATCGCGTGGGATCACTGCCGCCGCCGCCAAGTGGGATCCATGTGCGTCCTTGGCCGCCGCCGCATGGGAAGATGGGCGTTGACGCCGCAACCGAGTGGGAGCCATGGGCCGTGCGCGCCGCCAGCCGCCGCTACTTTCCTATGCGAGGCGGGTAAATGGAAGCGGCGGATCTATGTGGTATGCGTGCATGAAACATGGAGCTCGTTTGGGGATAAGCCGTGGGGCTCTGTGTATTTGGGTTTAGAAATCGACTGAAAAGGTTCGGATGGATGGGATATTGGGCTTTGTTGTGATGGGCTTTATACAATATTCGGTCAATTCGGGGTATTCGGTCAACCTGGTCCAGCACCGAACTCACCGATGCAATTTCGGTTTTTGATTTTTGCCAACCGAATAAACATCAGTAGTTTCGGTCATCGGGTTTTTCGGCTTCGGTCTCGGTTTTTTCGGCTCCGGTCTTCGGTTCTCGGTTTTTATGCCCACCCCTAGGCACGTCATATCGAAGCAGATATCGCGTCCCCTTATTATGGGATTCCCATCAATACGGACGTGGGTAACCCAACCATGCCATCAATTACGGCGCTTGGGCGATAAGCGAGTTTTACCAGGCTAGTGGGGGCGCATAGTTTAGTCCGCCCTTATAAAGGGATAAGGGTTCGCCTTTTTCTACCCACGCCTTCTTCCTCCTTGCGAATCCATTCTCGCGCACTCGAGCTCCAGTGCCCAAGTCCACATCCTTCTCCTCAACCCTCTCCAAACATGTCCGGAGTGGGAGGCAAGTGGATGGTGTAACACCCCGGATATGATTTACCTAATATGTAATCCAACTCTTGTCGTTTCCGGCGTTTAGTTATTTTATTTTCTCGGGTTCGGGTTTTTGTCTCCATGTGTTGTTGTCGTTGTCATGTATCTCATGTCATGTCATCATGTGCATTGCATTTGCATACGTGTTCGTCTCATGCATCCGATCATTTTCCCCGTTGTCCGTTTTGCATTCCGGCGCTTCGTTCTCCTCCGGTGGCCATTTCTACCTTTCTTTCATGTGTGGGGATTAAACATTTCCGGATTGGACCGAGACTTTCCAAGCGGCCTTGGTTTACTACCGGTAGACCGCCTGTCAAGTTTCGTACCATTTGGACTTCGTTTGATCCTCCCACGGTTAACCGAGGGACCGAAAAGGCCTCGTGTGTGTTGCAGCCCAACACCCTTCCAATTTGGCCCAAAATCCTCTCCATCATCTAGAGCATTCGATCACGATCGCGTGGCCGAAAACCGCACCTCATTTGGACAGTCCTAGCTCCCTCTATGCCAATAAATTTACCCCCTCCGAAATTCACGTTTCCTTCTTCCCCCGAGACCCTAGATCTCTCGCACCGCGCGCCGAACAACGTCCGCCGGCGCCGGACGCGTCCGCTCTGTCCCCGCCGCCACGTGTCACGCCCCCACTCGCCGCCGCCTTGCACCCACATCGCCGCCGCGCCGGCCCGCCCGGGCCCAGGAGGGGGCCCCGCGGCCCAGATCCGGGCGCCACCCCGCATGTTCATCCTCCCCGCGGCCGGTGGCCGAGCTCCACGAGCCGCGCCACCGCTGCTCCTTGCCGGCGCGAGCTCATCGCCCCGCAGCTCGCCGGCCGCCGCACTCCTCCCGGCCGATGGTGCACCTCGCCGCCGCGGCCATCGCCGGCGCCGTCTGCCACCACCTCGGCCTCGCCGCCTCCTCCACGCCGTCGACCCACCCCGGCCAGCCTCCTCCACTCCGGAGAGCTACAGTACCCCGGCGATCCTCGAAATCCGCGCCGGATCTAGATCTGGAAAATATCTCCTCGGTTGACTTTCCTCCCGAAACTCTAATTATTTTGCATACTTTGACCTGCTATATCTCCGCATCAGTAGCTCCGTTTTGGGCGTGTAGCATATCAAAGTGTTCGTCTCAGAGAGCACATCATTTCATTTCATTGCATGATTTTCATTTGAGTTCATCTTGATGCCCGAAATGCTGTTGGAAGAGTTCTATTTGAGATAATTGTCAGATCTGCTGCTCCAAATAGCTATTTGTCATTTTTGCCATGATTATTGTGTGCATGATATGCCCCTGAGCTCTACATATGTTTTGTTATATGCTTTGTCATCTGTCCACAGGTGCCATCCATGTATTTTTGTGATGTGTGTGGTGACTAGCACAAGCTTGCAACGTGGTGCATTCGTTAATGCTGATTTCTGGGACTTCAATTCCACTAAGTCCTTGGACTGTTTTGATCAATATGCCATATGTTCATGTTGTTTCCTAGTGATCCGTGCCTATTTTGAGGATAATCAGTAAGGATGTTTTGTTAATCTTGTAATGCTCTATCCATCCATGTCTTTGTTTGCAATTATGGAGCACCCTACCTTGAGTCAATCGAGCTCTACTTTTGCTATTTCGTGAATCTGGGCAGATTGTCTACTTGTTAGCGATTTTGCCGAGGATGTTGTAGTTGATCCGTGCATGCTATGTTGTTGTTCTTGCCATGTCTAGCTTGTATAATGTGTATTCTTGATGGGTGTATGCTTAGACTGTCATGACTTGCTCTGTAGTGAGTGCATCGAGCTCGTAAACATGCCTACTCGCTATCTGATTTGCATGCTCTAGTTTTTCACAAAGTCTGAGATCTGATTATGTTTTTGCCATGTTCACATGCTTGCAATTGTATTTTCCGATCCCTTTTGGCTCAAGGTCACTAAGGGACTTTTGTTAAGCTCTTTGAGTAGCTCCATGCCATGCTTTACTTTTCCATGTTCAGGCCCAGTAGCATATAGTTTTCATGCTCCAAAGTGTGCTATCTGATCTGAAATTCCAGACAAGTGTTAATTTCACTAAGTCTGAAATCTGTTTACCAATTGCATTTTTGCCATGCTTGTTTGAACCTGTTAATGGACGAATTGGCCTTAGCTCAGGGTTCATCTTTTGTTAAGCATCATGAATGGATCCCTTCCATGTATTTTGTTGCCAGGTTTGGGTGTTGTATCATGTTTAACTTGTTGCATTTAGATGGCTACTTGCTGTATATCGCAGACCGGTGCCATATTTGAATCGCTTGCCATTTCCAAACCGTGTCTTCGATTCCAGCGTTCTTTATATCGTTTTCGAGCGAAATCACTTCACCTTTCCAGTGGTACACTTGGATTTCCAAGTTGAGGCCAGGTTCTTTCTTTCCTTGTCAAATCTTGCATATGCATCACATATCGCATCCCGCATAGCATCCCATGTTTGCATCATGTTGTTTGAGCTTTGCACGTGGTTGATTGTGTCCTTTTTGCTTGTTTGTCTTGTTTGGATAGAGCCGGGAGACGAGTTAGCTAACGAGGAGCCCGTTGAGTTTGCTTTCGAGGATCCGGTCAACTCTGACAACTTTGCAGGCAAGATGATCATACCCTCGAAATCACTTATATCTTTGCTTTGCTAGATGCTCGCTCTTTTGCTATGCCTATGCTACGATGCCTACCACTTGCTTATCATGCCTCCCAAATTGCCATGTCAAACCTCTAACCCACCATGTCCTAGCAAACCGTTGATTGGCTATGCTACTGCTTTGCTCAGCCCCTCTTATAGCGTTGCTAGTTGCAGGTGAAGATTGGAGACCGTTCCTTGTTGGAACATTATTTACTTGTTGGGATATCATTATATTATCTTGTTATCTTAATGTATCTATATACTTGGTAAAGGGTGGAAGGCTCGGCCTCTCGCCTAGTCTTTTGTTCCACTCTTGCCGCCCTAGTTTTCGTCATATCGGTGTTATGTTCCCGGATTTTGCGTTCCTTATGCGGTTGGGTGATAATGGGAACCCCTTGACAGTTCGCCTTGAATAAAGTTTTTCCAGCAATGCCCAACCTTGGTTTTACCATTTGCCACCTAGCCTCTTTTTCCCTTGGGTTTCCGGAGCCCAAGGGTCATCTTATTTAAACCCCCCCCCCCGGGCCAGTGCTCCTCTGAGTGTTGGTCCACCTCGTCAGCCGCCGGTGGCCACCAGGGGCAACTCTGGGCTGGCCTACCGGAAGTTTGGACAACCTGAGTGTGCCCTGAGAACGAGATATGTGCAGCTCCTATCGGGATTTGTCGGCACATTCGGGCGGTGTTGCTGGATTTGTTTTAACTTGTCGAAATATCTTGTAACCGGGATTCCGAGTCTGATCGGGTCTTCCCGCTAGAAGGAATATCCTTCTTTGACCGTTAGAGCTTGTCATGGGCTAAGTTGGGACCCCCTGCAGGGATTTGAACTTTCAAAAGCCGTGCCCACGGTTATGGGCAGATGGGAATTTGTTAATGTCCGGTTGTAGATAACTTGAACCTTAACTTAATTAAAATGAATCAACTGTGTGTGTTACCGTGATGGTCTCTTCTCGGCGGAGTCCGGGAAGTGAACACGGTGTTGGAGTAATGTTTGCTGCAGGTTGTTCTCTAGTTATTCGATCGCGCTTTGCCTTCTCTTCTCGTTCTCATTTGCGAATAGGTTAGCCACCATATATGCTAGTCGCTTGCTGCAGCTCCACTTATTACCTTGCCTTACCTATAAGCTTAAATAGTCTTGATCGCGAGGGTGCGAGATTGCTGAGTCCCTGTGGCTCACAGAATACTTCCAAACCAGATGCAGGGCCTGATGACTCCATTCCAGATGACGCGCTTGAGCTCAAGTGGGAGTTCGACGAGGACTCACGCTGTTACTATGTGTCTTTCCCTGATGATCAGTAGTGGTGCCTAGTTGGGGCGATCGGGACCGTGTCGCATGTTGGGTTGGTCTTTTATTTTGGCACCATAGTCGGGCCATGAGTGATTGGATGATGTAATGCTATTTATGTACTTTGTTTGACATGGCGAGTGTAAGCCAACTATGTACCTTCCCCTTTTATTACCTATATTACATGGGATGTTGTGAAGATTGCCTTACTTGCGACATTGCTTTCAATGCGGTTATGCCTCTAAGTCGTGCTTCGACACGTAGGAGATATAGCTGCATCGAGGGCGTTATAAGTTGGTAATTAGAGCCTTACCCGACCTTAGGAGCCCCCACTGCTTGATCGTTTTTAGCAGCCGAGTTGAGTCTAGAAAAAAATGTTTTGAGTCATTTAGGAATTATATATCGGAGAGTTTAGGAATTCTTTTTACTCCCCAGTCCCTTCATTGCTCTGGTAAGGCATCCTGATGTAGAGTTTTGACTCTTCTCTTCTCAAATTTCACTAAAAAAATTTAGGATCACGCGGGTATCTTGGAATCATTCCGATGGATTTGTGACGAGAACATTGTTCTTGGTGCCTCCTGTCATTTAGGGGTTGTGGCAGTGTCCCGGGGAGTTGAGCTCCGAGGTGTTGTCGTCACAATTTTATCGTTGCAGTTCTGGAATACCTGAGTTTAGTACGCCGACATCGAAAACATCTTTTATGCAGTTGTTGGTGAGATAACCTCGACGCCACCCAGTACTGGGGAGGGAGTTCGGGAGTATTGCCATAACTTGTATAATGGATGCTTTTCGAAGGTTGAGGTAGATGGTTTCCGAAGTTTTTCTCGGTTATGTGTTGAAGGATGGATACAGCTGGATGTAGGATTTGCTAGATTTGGGTGAGATATTATGCTTCCCCTATATCCCCAACACCTGATTGCATAACCGGAAAGGTTCGGGAGTTTCATAGGTGGGAATTCTTGTAGCTCTAGCTCTTCTTCCACGGATATTTGGTTTGAGATTGGGATTTCTTACCGAGTATTCGTTCTTGATCTGTACCTTGTTGATTTATCCCTCTACCTAAATTCTAAGTGGCTTCTCAATTTATGGATATGTGACCATTTCAAGTGGAATACATTCGTTCATTTTGTTCGGATGTGAAGACTATATGTTGCAATTTCATCCCGCTTGATTCAGCTTCATTTTATCTGTCAATGTGCTAACGGATGTCACCCTCTTCAGGATGGCTCCCGCTAAGAGCAGCAATCAGAATCAGAATCAGGATCCGCCACCACCTCCCCCTCCTCCGGAGGCATGGCAAGCTGTGATGGCCGCAAGCAATGCAAACACGTAGTTGATCATGCAAATTCTTCAAGAGCGCAACCAAGCGAACCAAGGCAACCAACGCAACAATCAGAATCACTTTTCTACACTCAACCAGTTCCTTGCTAACGGGCCAAAGACCTTCAGCAATTGTGTTGAGGCAACTGATGCTGACGATTGGCTCGTGGACTTATGCAAGCATTTCGAGTGTAGTAACATCGGGCCTGAGTACTTTGTCAAGTTCGCTTCCTTCCAACTCAAAGACCAAGCTGCAGAATGGTTCCAGCAGTACAAGGATTCCAGATGTGGCCATGTGATTACCTGGGATGAATTCCATCAAGACTTAAAAGCTCATCATATTCCTCAGAGCGTGGTTGAAAGCAAGAGTGAGGAATTCCGCAACCTGAAGCAAGGATCTTTGTCTTTCTATGACTATAACAAGTTGTTCCAGAAGCTTGCCCGCTTTGCTAAGCAGGACGTCCCTGACGAGAAGAGCATGATATACCAGTTCAGGGGTGGTCTTAGAGAAGAAATGCAGCTAGCTCTTGTTCTCTTTGAGCCCTTGAGGTATGATGAGTTCTACAACATGGCATTGAAGCAAGAGGCTGCTCAACTGAGGTGTGATGCTTCCAAGAAGCGAGTTAGAGATGCTACTCCTTCTTCCTCTACTCAAGTGGCCAAGCAGCAGAAGTATTGGCTTCCTCCTCTTCCGTTCCGTCAGCCGTATCAGAAGAGCAAAGGTAGCAGTGGATCTTCCCACCCACCCAACCCTGGCTTTCAGAACAAGACTTCGTCTCAAGCTCCAAGATCGAGTGCTCCGTATCACCGTCCGCTTTCAGAGGTCACGTGCAACAAGTGCCAACAGAAGGGTCACTATGCCAACAAGTGCTTTAAACAGAGGTGTCTCCCTCCTCCTCCTCCTGTGAGATCGGCAAGTACAGCTATGGTCAAGCATAACCCCAAGCACGCCAAGGTCAACTTGCTGAATGCAGCTCAGGCAGAGGACTCGCCAGATGTCATCATGGGTAACCTTCCTGTTAATGATGTTCCTGCAAAAGTTCTTTTTGACACTGGTGCATCGCATTGTTTCATCTCGAAACCTTTTGCATCTAAGCATGAGTTGACTTCCCAAGTTATGCATAAACCATTAGCAGTTGTCTCTCCGGGTAAATTTTTGCTCGCTAACCACGAGATTCCGGATATTTCTATCATGATGGGTGATTTCAAGTTTCTGGCTTCTCCAATGGTCCTTGGAAACTCGGATATTGATCTTATTCTCGGGATGGATTGGCTTTCTAAGCACAAGGCTCAGCTTGATTGTGCAGCAAGGCAGATTCAATTGACTCATTCATCTAAGGATGTAATTGTCTTTGCCGCTCGGGATAATACCATCTGTCTGTTTTCTCTCAATGAGAAGGGTGAACTGGATGCCATCTCTCAAATTCCAGTTGTTTTCGAATATCAAGACATCTTTCCAGAAGAGCTTCCAGGAATGCCTCCGCACCGGCCAGTTGAATTCGTCATCGATCTTGAGCCTGGCACGGAACCGGTTTGCAAGCGTCCCTACAAGCTCGGACCTGAAGAGTTGAAGGATCTGAAGAAGCAACTCGATATTCAAGAGTGAATGGGTCTCATCCGACCTAGTTCCTCTCCGTGGGGTTGTGGAGTTCTTTTTGTGAAGAAGAAGGATGGAACGGACTGACTTTGTGTTGACTACCGTCCATTGAACAAGAAGACAATCAAGAACAAATACCCACTTCCCAACATCAACAAGATGTTCGAACAACTCAAAGGTGCCCAAGTATTCTCCAAGCTTGATCTCCGCATGGGTTATCACCAAATTCGAATCCGTGAGCAAGATATTCCCAAGACGGCTTTCAGAACAAGCTATGGTTCATATGAATACACTGTCATGTCTTTTGGCCTCGTCAAGGCTCCTCCGACTTTCTCTCGCATGATGAACTTCATCTTCAATGCCTACAACAATGACTTCGTTTTGGTCTATCTCGACGACATTCTGGTCTTTTCGAAGAACAAGGAAGATCATGCCAAGCACTTGCGTTTGGTGCTTCATAAGCTCAGGGAACACCAGTTCTACGCCAAGTTCTCAAAGTGCAAATTTTAGCTCGATGAGGTTCTTTATATTGGGCATATCATCTCTGCCAAGGGCATTGCGGTGAATCCTAAGAAGGTGTCTGCAATTGTGAATTGGGAACCACCTCAGAACATGAAGCAACTCCGTAGCTTCCTCGGTCTCGCAAGCTACTGTCGAAGGTTCATGGAGAACTTTTCAAAGATCGTGAATCCTCTCTCAAATCTTCTCTAGAAGCATGTCAAGTACGCTTGGTCTTCGGAGTGTGAGATTGCTTTCAACACTTTGAAAGAGAAATTGGTCACTGCTCCAGTTCTGACTCCTCCTGATGAATCCAAACCGTTCGAGGTCTTCTACGATGCCTCTCTTCAAGGTCTTGGTGCAGTGTTGATGCAAGAAAAGAAAGTTGTGGATTATACCTCGCGCCAGTTGAAGACCAACGAGAAGAACTACCCCACTCATGACCTCGAGTTGGCGGCATATCTGCATGCTCTTTTGACTTGGAGACATCTCTTATTGGGAAGAAAAGTGGACATCTTCACTGACCACAAGAGTCTTAACTACATCTTCACTCAGCCTAATCTCAACCTCAGGCAGACTCGATGGGTCGAAATGATTCAAGAGTATAATCCGAGTATCAAGTATACTCCAGGCAAGGCCAATGTGATTGCTGACGCATTGAGCAGGAAGGCTTATTGCAACAGTCTGATTCTCAAGCCTTATCAACCCGAGCTTTGTGAAGCTTTCCGCAAACTCAATCTGCAAGTTGTCCCTCAAGGTTTCCTCGCCAACCTTCAAGTCTCTCCTACCTTGGAAGACCAGATTCGCCAAGCTCAGCTTCTTGATGCTATGGTGAAGAAGGTGAAGATTGGGATTGCCAAGAGCCAACCCAAGTACAAGTGCTACCGCCTTGATGATAAGGATACTCTCTTCTTCGAGGATCGTATTGTTGTGCCCAAAGGTGATCTTCGTAAGGTTATCATGAACGAGGCTCACAATTCTCTCCTCTCCATCCACCCTGCGAGCACGAAGATGTATCAGGACCTCAAGCAGGCTTATTGGTGGACTCGAATGAAGCGCGAGATTTCTCAGTTCGTGAATGAGTGTGATGTCTGCAGAAGAGTGAAGGCAGAACACCAAAGGCCAGCGGGTCTCCTCCAACCTCTTGCCATTCCAGAATGGAAGTTTGACCACATTGAGATGGACTTCGTGACTGGGTTTCCAAAGTCCAAGCGTGGCAATGATGCTATATTCGTTGTCATCGACAAACTCACTAAAGTGGCTCACTTTCTGCCTATCAAAGAGTCAATCACTGAGCTCAATTGGTGGAGCTCTACACCTCTCGGATTGTCTCTCTGCACGGTATTCCTCAAGTGATCTCTTCAGACCATGGCAGCATCTTTACCTCCAAGTTTTGGGATTCTTTTCAGAAGGCCATGGGCACCAACATCCGCTTCAGCACAACTTTCCATCCTCAAACTAGCGGTCAAGTCGAGCGTGTCAACCAGATTCTTGAAGATATGCTCAGGGCTTGTGTGATCTCCTTCGGCATGAAGTGGGAGGATTGTCTTCCATATGCTGAATTCTCCTACAACAACAGTTTTCAAGCAAGTTCGGGCAAGGCCCCATTTGAAATCTTGTATGGCAGGAAGTGCCGTACCCCTCTCAACTGGTCTGAAACCGGTGAACGTCAACTTTTGGGAAATGACTTAATCACATAGGCAGAGGAGATGTGCAAAGTCATTCGAGATAACCTCAAAGTAGCGCAATCGCGCCAGAAGAGCTACTATGATAGTAAGCACCGTGATTTGGCTTTCGAGATCGGAGATCATGTTTACCTCCGCGTCTCTCCTATGAAAGGTACTCGTCGCTTCAGTATCAAAGGGAAGCTTGCCCCTAGATACGTGGGACCTTTCAAGATCGTCAGCAAGAGAGGCGATCTCGCCTATCAACTCGAGCTTCCTTCAAACTTTGCAAATGTGCATGACGTGTTCCATGTCTCTCAGCTCCGCAAGTGCTTCAAGACTCCTGAACGCACTGTCAACTTCGAAGACATTGATCTCCAAGAAGATCTCTCTTATCGTGAGCACCCCGTGGCTATTCTTAAAGAGACTGAACGCAAGACTCGCAATAAGTCAATCAAATTCCTCAAAGTCAATTGGTCACACCATTCCGACCATGAAGCCACCTGGGAACGCGAGGACCACCTCTGTTCTGAGTACCCGGCGTTCTTCCAGTCCTAGATCTCGGGACGAGATCCTTCCGTAGTGGTGGAGTGTTGTAACACCCCGGATATGATTTACCTAATATGTAATCCAACTCTTGTTGTTTCCGGCGTTTAGTTATTTTATTTTCTCGGGTTCGGGTTTTTGTCTCCATGTGTTGTTGTCGTTGTCATGCATCTCATATCATGTCATCATGTGCATTGCATTTGCATACGTGTTCGTCTCATGCATCCGATCATTTTCCCCGTTGTCCGTTTTGCATTCCGGCGCTTCATTCTCCTCCGGTGGCCATTTCTACCTTTCTTTCATGTGTGGGGATTAAACATTTCCGGATTGGACCGACACTTGCCAAGCGGCCTTGGTTTACTACCGGTAGACCGCCTGTCAAGTTTCGTACCATTTGGACTTCGTTTGATGCTCCAACGGTTAACCGAGGGACCGAAAAGGCCTCGTGTGTGTTGCAGCCCAACACCCTTCCAATTTGGCCCAAAAACCTCTCCATCATCTAGAGCGTTCGATCACGATCGCGTGGCCGAAAACCGCACCTCATTTGGACACTGCTAGCTCCCTCTATGCCTATAAATTTACCCCCCTCCAAAATTTATGTTTCCTTCTTCCCCCGAAACCCTAGATCTCTCTCACCGCGCGTCGGACAACGTCCGCCGGCGCCGGACGCGTCCGCTCCGTCCCCGCCGCCACGTGTCGCGCCCCCACTTGCCGCCGCCCCGCGCCCACATCTCCGCCGCACTGGCCTGCCCGGGCCCACGAGGGGCCCCCGCGGCCCAGATCCGGGCGCCGCCCCGCGTCTTCATCCTCCCCGCGGCCGGTGGCTGAACTCCCCGAGCCGCGCCACCGCTTCTCCTTGCCGGCGCAATCTCACCGCCCAGCAGCTCACCGGCTGCCGCACTCCTCCCGGCTGGTGGCGCACCTCGCCGCCGCGGCCATCGCCGGCGCCGTCCGCCACCACCTCGGCCTCGCCGCCTCCTCCACGCCGTCGACCCACCCCGGCCGGCCTCCTCCACTCCGGCGAGCTACAGTACCCCGGCGATCCTCGAAATCCGCGCCGGATCTAGATCTAGAAAATATCTCCTCGGTTGACTTTCCTCCTAAAACTCTAATTATTTTGTATACTTTGACCTGCTATATCTCCGCATCCGTAGCTCCGTTTTGGCCGTGTAGCATATCAAAATGTTCATCTCAGAGAGCACATCATTTCATCTCATTGCATGATTTTCATTTGAGTTCATCTTGATGCTCGAAATGCTGTTGGAAGAGTGCTATTTGAGATAATTGCCAGATCTGCTGCTCCAAATAGCTATTTGTCATTTTTGCCATGATTATTGTGTGCATGATATGCCCCTGAGCTCTACATATGTTTTGTTATATGCTTTGTCATTTGTCCAGAGGTGCCATCCATGTAATTTTGTGATGTGTGTGGTGACTAGCACAAGCTTGCAAAGTGGTGCATTCGTTAATGCTGATTTCAGGGACTTAGCAATTCCACTAAGTCCTTGGACTGTTTTGATCAATATGCCATATGTTCATGTTGTTTCCTAGTGATCCGTGCCTCTTTTGTGGATGATCGGTAAGGATGTTTTGTTAATCTTGTAGTGCTCTATCCATCCATGTCTTTGTTTGTAATTATGGAGCACCCTAGCTTGAGTCAATCGAGCTCTACTTTTGCTATTTCGTGAATCTGGGCAGATTGTCTACTTGTTAGCGATTTTGCCGAGGATGTTGTAGTTGATCCGTGCATGCTATGTTGTTGTTCTTGCCATGTCTTGCTTGTATAATGTGTATTCTTGATGGTTGTATGCTTAGATTGTCATGACTTGCTCTGTAGTGAGTGCATCGAGCTCGTAAACATGCCTACTCGCTATCTGATTTGCATGCTCTAGTTTTTCACAAAGTCTGAGATCTGATTATGTTTTTGCCATGTTCACATGCTTGCAATTGTATTTTCTGATCCCTTTTGGCTCAAGGTCACTAAGGGACTTTTGTTAAGCTCTTTGAGTAGCTCCATGCCATGCTTTACTTTTCCATGTTCAGGCCCTGTAGCATATAGTTTTCATGCTCCAAAGTGTGCTACCTGATCTGAAATTCCAGACAAGTGTTAATTTCACTAAGTCTGAAATCTGTTTAGCAATTGCATATTTGCCATGCTTGTTTGAACCTGTTAATGGATGAATTGGCCGTAGCTTAGGGTTCACCTTTTGTTAAGAATCATTAATGGATCCCTGCCATGTATTTTGTTGCCATGTTTGGGTGCTGTATCATGTTTAACTTGTTGCATTTAGATGGCTACTTGCTGTATATCGCAGACCGGTGCCATATTTGGATCGCTTGCCATTTCCAAACCGTGTCTCCGATTCCGGCGTTCTTTATATCGTTTTCGAGCGAAATCACCTCACCTTTCCAGAGGTACACTTGGATTTCCATGTTGAGGCCGGTTCTTTCTTTCCTTGTCAAATCTTGCATATGCACCACATATCGCATCCCGCATAGCATCCCATGTTTGCATCATGTTGTTTGAGCTTTGCACGTGGTTGATTGTGTCCTTTTTGCTTGTTTGTCTTGTTTGGGTAGAGTCGGGAGACGAGTTCGCTAACGAGGAGCCCGTTGAGTTTGCTTTCGAGGATCCGGTCAACTCTGACAACTTTGCAGGCAAGATGATCATACCCTCGAAATCACTTCTATCTTTGCTTTGCTAGATGCTCGCTCTTTTGCTATGCCTATGCTACAATGCCTACCACTTGCTTATCATGCCTCCCAAATTGCCATGTCAAACCTCTAACCCACCATGTTCTAGCAAACCATTGATTGGCTATGTTACTGCTTTGCTCAGCCCCTCTTATAGCGTTGCTAGTTACAGGTGAAGATTGGAGACCGTTCCTTGTTGGAACATTATTTACTTGTTGGGATATCATTATATTATCTTGTTATCTTAATGCATCTATATACTTGGTAAAGGGTGGAAGGCTTGGCCTCTCGCCTAGTGTTTTGTTTCACTCTTGCCGCCCTAGTTTCCATCATATCGGTGTTATGTTCCCAGATTTTGCGTTCCTTACGCGGTTGGGTGATAGTGGGAACCCCTTGAAAGTTCGCCTTGAATAAAGCTTTTCCAGCAATGCCCAACCTTGGTTTTACCATTTGCCACCTAGCCTCTTTTTCCCTTGGGTTTCCGGAGCCCAAGGGTCATCTTATTTAACCCCCCCTCCCCCCCGAGCCAGTGCTCCTCTGAGTGTTGGTCCACCTCGTCAGCCGCCGGTGGCCACCAGGGGCAACTCTGGGCTGGCCTACCGGAAGTTTGGACAATCTGAGTGTGCCCTGAGAACGAGATATGTGCAGCTCCTATCGGGATTTGTCGGCACATTCGGGCGGTGTTGCTGGATTTGTTTTAACTTCTCGAAATGTCCTGTAACCGGGATTCCGAGTCTGATCGGGTCTTCCCGCTAGAAGGAATATCCTTCGTTGACCGTGAGAGCTTGTCATGGGCTAAGTTGGGACCCCCTGCAGGGATTTGAACTTTTGAAAGCCGTGCCCGCGGTTATGGGCAGATGGGAATTTGTTAATGTCCGGTTGTAGATAACTTGAACCTTAACTTAATTAAAATGAATCAACTGTGTGTGTTACCGTGATGGTCTCTTCTCGGCGGAGTCCGGGAAGTGAACACGGTGTTGGAGTAATGTTTGCCGCAGGTTGTTCTCTAGTTATTCGATCGCACTTTGCCTTCTCTTCTCGCTCTCATTTGCGAATATGTTAGCCACTATATATGCTAGTCGCTTGCTGCAGCCCCACTTATTACCTTGCCTTACCTATAAGCTTAAATAGTCTTGATCACGAGGGTGTCACATCCCTAGCTGCTGGTAGTGCTCTAGGCTAGCTTCATGTGTGCATCATGTCTATATTTTCGAAACCTGAACTAAGGAATTTTGGAAGCCTCAAAACCCTAAATAAAAGAAGGGCAAAAACCCTAGATATCTCATTCATTGCTCCAAAATGCTCTTCTGAAATGTTTGATAATTTTTGGTAAGGGTTCTGGTCCCAACCAAAATATTGAACATTTTTAAGGAATTATTTTTGGGACTTTGAATTTAAATCATTAGCTATTTGAATTTGAATTATATTCATATAATTAGAATATAATTTCAAATACCCCTGAAATATTTTATGAGCTTTTGGAAAAGTCCATCTAGCAAAATAAAAATATTCAGAGGAGTTTTTGGCATTGTTTGAATTTGTTTAAATTCAAACAATGGCAAAAGATATTAAATAAAAGAAACAGAACAGAAAAAAAATAAAAAGAGTAAAGCCTACCTGGCCTCACCCGTGCAGCCCATCAGCCGGCCCAGCTCCCCCACCTGGCCGGCCCAGCCCACCTCCTCCTCCCCCTTGTCCTCTTCCTCCTTTGCCAGGAGGACGGACACCGCGACACCGCCGCGCGCGCCACCTCCACCCTGCTCGGCCACCTCCTGCTTCCTCCCTGGCCTCCCCAGCGACGCCCCGGACGACGCCACGCGCCTCCCCGACCCCTCTCACTTCTCCCTCACTCTTCTTCGCTCCTTCCCCTCCTCTGTTTCTCCCTCCCGCGAACACCTGAGCGAGTTCGTCGCCGCCGTTCACCATAGCCGCGGCCACCGCCTCCCCCTCTACCCCTCATCGTGCCTGCGAGCTCCGTCTCGACGTCCCCGACCTCCTCGACGACCCACGAGGCCCCGGACGCGCTGCAACGCCGCCACCGATGCTTTTCCCCTCCTCGAATGCCAGAGATCGACCTCGCCGCCCCGCTCAGCTCCGGCCTTCCCCGAGCCCGCTCCGACGCTGCCGCAACCACCGTGAGCTACCGCTCCTTCTCCCCCTCTCCGTTCTCTCGTTTGCACGCCGCAGCTGCCACTTTGCCGACGACCGAGAGATCTTCGCCGCCGGCCATGCCGCCGTCGTAGCCACGGTTGCCTAGAACTGCAACCGAGCACGCAGCCGTGCTCAGTGCACCCCCAGGAGGCCATAGCACCCATCCGCACCCTCTGCTGTGCTCCCTAACACCGACTCCGAGCTCACCCGAACTCCGGCGGCTACCTAGCTCGTCGCCGGCGCCGATTCCGGCCGCCCCGACCCCAACCGACTCCACAGGAAGACGCGGTGCTCTTCCAGCTATTCGTAGAGCCCCTCCTCCGTCCGTTTGGTCGCTGGAGCACGAAACCCGAAGGCCTCCGCCGCCTCGGCCTCGCCGGCGACTCACCGCCGGCGGGTTAGGCCCTGTTGACCAGGGGTTTGACCCCCCTGGGTCGATGACAGGTGGGGCCAGCCCCCTGTTAATTAGTTTAGTTTAATTTAATTTAATTACCCCCCCTGCTGACACTGACATGTGGGCCCTAGTGCCCTAATCCTTAATTAAACTAAACTAAACCCCCCCTGTTTAAACTGTGACGCTGACATATGGGTCCCACAGGTCAGTTTGACCTGGACGGCGCCCGTTGACCTGCTGACGTCACTATGAGGTCATGCTGACGCAATAATTCCTTTCTGGAATTAAAATAAATTAGGAAATAATTTATAAATTCCAGAAAATTGTATAAACTTCAAAAATTCATAGAAATTCAACCGTAGCTCCAAATTAAATAATTTATATATGAAAAATTATCAGAAAAATTCAAGGAATCCATCTGTACCATTTTCATGCATGTTAGAACAACTTATAGCTGCTGTTTAGCACAAATCAATTAAATGGCATTTGAATAATCACATATGGAGTTTGAATTTGAATCTTGTATTCAAACCAACTTCATTTAATCTGTTGCTAGTTGCATTAGCCCAAAACACATTCATTTTGCCATGTCATGATCATGCATCATATTGTGCATTGCATTGATTGTGTTTCCTTCTGTGTTGCCGGTATTTGTCCCCTCTCGATAGACGTGATACCGATGATGTGATCGTTGACACTGATGAAGACTCAATGTTATCTTCAGAAGTGTCAGGCAAGCAAAACCCCCTTGTTCATTCCGATACAATCCTACCCTCTCGCTCCTGCTCTCCTTTACTGCATTAAGACAACAGCGACATATTTGTTACTTGCTGCGGTAGCTGAACCCTTTATCCTTTGCATGACCTGTCATTGCCACAGTAAATAGATGAAACCCACTAGCATGAGTAGGAGTTGTTTGAGCCCTGTTGTGCCTACTCATTCATGTGTGTTTGTCATGCCTGCTACTGCTTAGAGTTGAGTCAGGTCTGATTCATCGGGGATGAATCAGAGGCGTGTGAACATGTCCTACTGTGTGTGAGCTAAGTGTGTGAACACGATTTGGTAAAGGTAGCGGTGAGAGGCCATGTAGGAGTACATGGTGGGTTGTCTCATTGCAGCCGTCCTCAGGAACTGAGTTCTGTGTTTGTGATCCATGACCAGTTACTACCACACATTGGGTTCCGGTAACTCGACCCCTCTTGACTTATTAATCAACATGATCTCTGTCCAGGAGTTGCAACTAGTTTCTGGTGTTTGTAGGTAGTGTTAGTAGTCTACCAAGTGGCACCCGGTACAGGTGGGCTTGGGACAGACTAGGCACAGTGGCACGGTGTACCAAGTGGCACCCGGTTGGTGGGCTTGGGAACCCTGCACACATCGTTTGGGGCCGTAAGCGACACCCCGGCCGGATCTCCTTGCGGATGGAACCTGAATAGGCGATAAACCTGGACTAGAGACTTGTTCGGTTAGTCAGGTCGTGGCCGACTCCCTCGCCTGGCTTCCGCTTGAAGGTTGCCGAGGTACATGACGTGTACAGGGCGGTAAGTGGCGAGAGCGTGTGTGAAGAAGTACACCCCTGCAGGGTTAACATCATCTATTCGAATAGCCGGATTCCTCGGATATGGAAACTTAGACCCCATTGCATAGTTCATAGACAAGTGAAAGTGGATACCCTAAAATACGCAAGATAAGCGTGAGTGCTATGGATGGCGTTCTCGTAGGGAGACGGGAGCGGATCCATAGTGGTGTATTGATATGGTGAATATGTGGACTCGTGTGCGCCACCTCAAAAGAGTTACATTGCAGTCGTAGTTTAGGTTAGCCACCGAGTCAAAGCTGGCTTGCTGCAGTTAAACCCCACCATCCCTTTGTTGATAATGATGCATATGTAGATAGTTCTGATGTAAGTCTTGCTGGGTACATTTGTACTCACGTTTGCCTATTTTATGTTTTTGCAGAGAGACTTCAGTCTCACTAGTAGTTCCACGTGGACTTCGACGTTTAGCTTGTTACCTCAGCTACGATCTTGTGCCCTCGGCAGGATCTGATAGATAGTCAGGCTTCTCAGCCTTTTTCATTTATAGATGTTTGTACTCAGACATGATAGCTTCCGCTTGTGCTTTGATTTGTATGCTCTGAGTGTTGGGTCATGAGACCCATGTTTGTAATATCTCACTCCTCGGAGCCTAATGAATAAATTACTTGAGTCGTAGAGTCATGTTGTGATGCCATGTTGTATTTGCACATATCGAGCATATTGTGTGTATGTTATTGAAATGCTTGGTATGTGTGGGATCTGACCATCTAGTTGTTTATCTTTAGTAGCCTCTCTTACCGGGAAATGTGTCCTAGTGTTTCCACTGAGCCATGGTAGCTTGCTACTGCTCCGGAACACTTAGGCTGGCCGGCATGTGTCCTTCTTCGATCCTGTGTCTGTCCCTTCGGGGAAATGTCACGCTTTGAGTACCGGAGTCCTGTTAGCCCGCTATAGCCCGGTTTACCGGAGTCCTGCTAGCCCAGTGCTACAGCCCGGACCCACTTGTTGATGACTGACATGTTCGAAGCTGGGTCATGGATGCCTGTCCCTGTAAGTCTGTGCCACTTTGGGTTTACGACTAGTCATGTCAGCCCGGGCTCCTTATCATATGGATGCTAGCGACACTATCATATACTGAGCCAAAAGGCGCAAACGGTCCCGGGCAAAGGTAAGGCGACACCCGTGGGGATACCGTGCGTGAGGCCGCAAAGTGATATGAGGTGTTACCGGCTAGATCAATGTGACATCGAGTCGGGGTTGGTGACAGCGTTGGTATCAGAGCTTGACTGCCTGTAGGATTACCAAGCCAAACTGGTCGAAGTTGAGTCTAGAAATTCTTTAGTTATATAAGGGAATTGATTGTGGGATGGAACGTAAGGCTCTTTTTACTCCTTATACCTTATGCCCTTCTGATCTGAGTCATCTTATTTTTTCTACGGGGATTAAGAACTAGGCTATCTCTTCTTTCTATCAGGATCACGTCTTACTAATCCGTAGACTTATAAGATTGTTGGACTTAAGCCTCGTTTCAGTTCCTACTACTTCTGTATGATTACTGTTGATCTCGGAACCTTGATACTGTGATGTTGAGTGGTTATGCCACCATTTTGTGATTGTCTCAAATCTTTTTGAGCAATTATAGCCGTTATGCTGCCCGAGTCATCCCAGGTTTCTAAATAGTCGGATGCAATTGCAAATCCCTTCCTCCTGTTTCCGATGTGCCTTTGGTCAGATTAATCACACAAATCAGTGAGTTGAGGTACTTTATTGCCTTGACATATATGTTGGAGCTACTATTATGACCCTAGGTGTTTTAGGGAGTCACCTAGTAATCTAACAATGATTTGTGTTCCCAGTGTGATGATTCTGGCCATCATTCTCGAAAGCATCCCGTGATGCTACTTAGTAATAGGTATTCTGTTCCTGGGTTCTTGAACCTGAGGTTCACTCTACTTACTTCATGTTGATAGGGGTTGCTAGTTCCTTTAGGATATTAGTAACCTTTGCGATAGTCCTCGAGATCCGTGGTACATCCTTCTTCCAATTACCATGAACTACTTATGGCAGAAGTTCCTCGTTGAACTGAACGATCACAACCAGAGTGCTCTTGATGAGTTCTCCATTATGCTATGACTCTGCCAGTTCTACCTTTCTGCATGGGTTATCCGGAAGAATTATGTGGAACTTGGTTCGACATACTAATCTATGCATCCACAACTCAGAAAATTATATGTTCTTTGAGTTGTCCCTCTTAGTTGTCTTCTGACCCTCGTCTATCATTTGATAGTCAAGAGTATGCGTGCGTTCTTTCATCGACGCCTATTACTCTTGTGGTCCGTCAAGCCATTCTATTCCAGAATGACTAGGAGAAACAAACTCCAGTACCTCTTCCATATCCAGGATTGGGTCAAAGAAGTTGTGCTCCGCAGATCAAATTGCTAATCCAGCTTTTGATCTGTTCTACCTTGGAGTATTACCCCCTTTATGTCAGAATTGTCATGAGAACTGCACCAACTCTCATGAATTTTGACGTAGTGATACTTCTCACCATCACTAGTCATTCCTCGGCCCTCGTGTTGATGCAACCGGAATACCGGCAAATGAATTGTGATGTGTGAAATCAATACTCCCAGCAACCTCGTTGCTTGGTAGTTAAATGGACGATAACCTCATTCTCAGCATATTGATTATTCAATCGTCACCCTGAGACTGATCGTGCTATCTAGTTCTTATTTCGGTGCACCGTTCGGTCAATGAGTTAGGACTGTGTCAAGTCCTCACTCATTTGATCATATCATCTTGCCCTGAAAAGCAAGATTGTTCTCGATCTTAGTAACATATCGGTGGTTCGTGATTTTCCGAATATCTTCTCGGAAGTATTACCAGGTTGTCACCTGACCGCTATGTTGAGCTCGTGATCAAGTTGGTTTCTTGTGAACCACCTTCTCTCCAAGAATCGGTGTTAGATATCCCTGAGTTAGTTGGTTAAGCTAAACGACAACTTGGAGAATTGGAAGATAAAAGCTTGCCTAACGTAGTTCGTTCCAAAGGGATATTCTTGTGTAGTGTGTGTTGAAGAAAGATGATATCTTCATCGATTGGTCCTTGTGATGAGTTGCTGGACCTATTGTCTTATCAATCCTTTGATTTGAGTGTGGGCTATCGTCAAATCAAATCAGTACCAACGATGCTCGTAATGTTGTCTTATTCGTGGTTGATACCTCGAGCATACACCATTACATCTTTGGTCTGACCAATGCTATCACCGTGTTCACTTAACTATGGAATTCCTTTTAAAAGGAAACCTAGATGAATTGTTGTTGAGCCCATTGACAACATCCTTGTCTCCTCCGTGATTTTGTTGAACATTAAGCTAGTGTTGGAAACTTTTGAAAGCATTTGTTCATGCTAGCTCATGAAGCATATGTTTGGATGAAGGTAGTGACTTCCTTTAATTCATGTGCATCTGTTGCAAGTTGCCGCCGTGGATTCGAGAAAGTCAATGTTGCTTTCTTTGGAATCATTCCAAATCAGTCATGCACACGTGCGAAGAATGCTGTGGTTTGAAGACTTGCAACCTTCAATCTATATGTATCCCTAGCACACCAAGCCACTGATTGATTTGTTCAAGGAGAAGGAGTTCCTTCATAAGAGCTAATCCGGACTTATGTAAGGACTTCGATACCCTCGTTGATGGTTCCCCCTCCTGAACTCGGTAGTGTTTTATTACAGGACTACTTTGTGGTCATGCTTGTCTTGGACAACGTGTTCACATGTTTGTAGCAGAACCAACTCATGTTTTGGAGCTTGCTATCGTAGTTCATCTCCCGAGAATCCCGCAACGTCATCTCGCCGATTTGTGTTGCAAACTTCCGTTTTCTTCCTAGACTCGATGAGTCTGGAATATCCTGACACCAACCAGATCTGAATCTCAGGCAGATATGATGGTTGGAATATTTCCCAAGAATTATAATATTGGTCGCGCGATAACCGGTAAAGTGGATGTCGTGGCCAACACACCCAGCCGGAAGACCTGTTATTATAATATCTTGATTGATGAAGTTGGCCACCTCCCCATAGGGATTTCGTAGGATTTACTCCCTAGTTGCCCCTATGGATTTTGAGATCCCGAAGTCCGACCTTTTACTTGATGTTCTAGATATCAAACCATATCTATGAATGGGTTACGCTAGCACATCAAGGAGAACATTAGAAGCGGAGTGCTAAATGTCTCTCGGTCGATCATCCAGATTTTGTTTCCTTGGCCTCGCTAGGGTGAAATCTGAGTTGATGTTATCCTCCTATGCATCTGCATCGTCCATCGTTGTTCATCATGGTGGTATGTTGTGTTGCCAGAATCCTTGACACGGATATTGGTAGAATCTTGATGATTGTGGAAATGCTCAAGTTCTTGAGAGCACGAACAAGCGCTACGTGTTATCATCGGCTCTAACTGGGTTCGCTCTCAGTTTCCTCGGCAATGCTATGATCTTTTCAAACAGTGAATCCACTCTCTATTGTTGGGTTCTTCCTTAGTTACCAGAATCATTCCCATCATTTGCATTTTGTTCCCAGCTTGCACCGCCAATATGCCATTCTACCATGGGCCTCTTCCATTTCCGGTGATAAGCAAATTCATCCATTACGTTATTTTCAACAAGGTAATCCACATCATCCAAGTCCGAGTATGCCATTCTACCGACCCCCTCCAAATGATCGCTTGTGATTGCCTTAGGCTGGTATAAAGAGTTTCAATGATCTTTGAATCAAAAGTAATTCTTTTTGCCACTTAAGGGGATATATCTTCGAGTCACCTTCCCTAAGGTGCATCATAATGGTGCCATGTCAACTCAACTCCTCGCTACGTTGACAACCGATCACCACATTCTTAAGTCTGGAATTGTTGTCTACCTAGTGCACCTTCGTCATCCGTTTCTTTCCACCCCTCTTCAAGAGTATCTCGTGTCTCAACCCGAGAGATGGTTCTATGTCTCATTCCGTGAGTTAATCCTGAGTTGTTCGATCTACGAGAAGATCGACCCTGCTAGAGTCTCCTTCTTTCCTCCATGTCATGTTGACAGGATTTTTCAAGGCAAGACTTCAAGACAATGATGGTGAATGAATCAACGTTCAACTGAAGTGCACCCTGGATCGTGAAGATTATACTAGTCTGCGTTACCCTTCACTTTACCCTACGCTTGAATCTCGAGACGAGATTCTTGTTTAGTGGGGGTGAGTTGTCACATCCCTAGCTGCTGGTAGTGCTCTAGGCTAGCTTCATGTGTGCATCATGTCTATATTTTCGAAACCTGAACTGAGGAATTTTGGAAGCCTCAAAACCCTAAATAAAAGAAGGGCAAAAACCCTAGAAATCTCATTCATTGCTCCAAAATGATCTTCTTAAATGTTTGATAATTTTTGGTAAGGGTTCTGGTCCCAACCAAAATATTGAACATTTTTAAGGAATTATTTTTGGGACTTTGAATTTAAATCATTAGCTATTTGAATTTGAATTATATTCATATAATTAGAATATAATTTCAAATACCCCTGAAATATTTTATGAGCTTTTGGAAAAGTCCATCTAGCAAAATAAAAATATTCAGAGGAGTTTTTGGCATTGTTTGAATTTGTTTAAATTCAAACAATGGCAAAAGATATTAAATAAAAGAAACAGAACAGAAAAAAAAATAAAAAGAGTAAAGCCTACCTGGCCTCACCCGTGCAGCCCATCAGCCGGCCCAGCTCCCCCACCTGGCCGGCCCAGCCCACCTCCTCCTCCCCCTTGTCCTCTTCCTCCTCTGCCAGGAGGACGGACACCGCGACACCGCCGCGCGCGCCACCTCCACCCTGCTCGGCCACATCCTGCTTCCTCCCTGGCCTCCCCAGCGACGCCCCGGACGATGCCACGCGCCTCCCCGACCCCTCTCACTTCTCCCTCACTCTTCTTCGCTCCTTCCCCTCCTCTGTTTCTCCCTCCCGCGAACACCCGAGCGAGTTCGTCGCCGCCGTTCACCATAGCCGCGGCCACCGCCTCCCCCTCTACCCCTCATCGTGCCTGCGAGCTCCGTCTCGACGTCCCCGACCTCCTCGACGACCCACGAGGCCCCGGACGCGCTGCAACGCCGCCACCGATGCTTTTCCCCTCCTCGAATGCCAGAGATCGACCTCGCCGCCCCGCTCAGCTCCGGCCTTCCCCGAGCCCGCTCCGACGCTGCCGCAACCACCGTGAGATACCGCTCCTTCTCCCCCTCTCCATTCTCTCGTTTGCACGCCGCAGCTGCCACTTTGCCGATGACCGAGAGCTCTTCGCCGCCGGCCATGCCGCCATCGTAGCCACGGTTGCCTAGAACTGCAACCGAGCACGCAGCCGTGCTCAGTGCACCCCCAGGAGGCCATAGCACCCATCCGCACCCTCTGCTGTGCTCCCTAACACCGACTCCGAGCTCACCCGAACTCCGGCGGCTACCTAGCTCGTCGCCGGCGCCGATTCCGGCCGCCCCGACCCCAACCGACTCCACAAGAAGACGCGGCGCTCTTCCAGCTATTCGTAGAGCCCCTCCTCCGTCCGTTTGGTCGCTGGAGCACGAAACCCGAAGGCCTCCGCCGCCTCGGCCTCGCCGGCGACTCACCGCCGGCGGGTTAGGCCCTGTTGACCAGGGGTTTGACCCCCCCTAGGTCGATGACAGGTGGGGCCAGCCCCCTGTTAATTAGTTTAGTTTAATTTAATTTAATTACCCCCCCTGCTGACACTGACATGTGGGCCCTAGTGCCCTAATCCTTAATTAAACTAAACTAAACCCCCCCTGTTTAAACTGTGACGCTGACATATGGGTCCCACAGGGCAGTTTGACCTGGACGGCGCCCGTTGATCTGCTGACGTCACTATGAGGTCATGCTGACGCAATAATTCCTTTCTGGAATTAAAATAAATTAGGAAATAATTTATAAATTCCAGAAAATTGTATAAACTTCAAAAATTCATAGAAATTCAACCGTAGCTCCAAATTAAATAATTTATATATGAAAAATTATCAGAAAAATTCAAGGAATCCATCTGTACCATTTTCATGCATGTTAGAACAACTTATAGCTGCTGTTTAGCACAAATCAATTAAATGACATTTGAATAATCACATATGGAGTTTGAATTTGAATCTTGTATTCAAACCAACTTCATTTAATCTGTTGCTAGTTGCATTAGCCCAAAACACATTCATTTTGCCATGTCATGATCATGCATCATATTGTGCATTGCATTGATTGTGTTTCCTTCTGTGTTGCCGGTATTTGTCCCCTCTCGATAGACGTGATACCGATGATGTGATCGTTGACACTGATGAAGACTCAATGTTATCTTCAGAAGTGTCAGGCAAGCAAAACCCCCTTGTTCATTCCGATACAATCCTACCCTCTCGCTCCTGCTCTCCTTTACTGCATTAAGACAACAGCGACATATTTGTTACTTGCTGCGGTAGCTGAACCCTTTATCCTTTGCATGACCTGTCATTGCCACAGTAAATAGATGAAACCCACTAGCATGAGTAGGAGTTGTTTGAGCCCTGTTGTGCCTACTCATTCATGTTTGTTTGTCATGCCTGCTACTGCTTAGAGTTGAGTCAGGTCTGATTCATCGGGGATGAATCAGAGGCGTGTGAACATGTCCTACTGTGTGTGAGCTAAGTGTGTGAACACGATTTGGTAAAGGTAGCGGTGAGAGGCCATGTAGGAGTACATGGTGGGTTGTCTCATTGCAGCCGTCCTCAGGAACTGAGTTCTGTGTTTGTGATCCATGACCAGTTACTACCACACATTGGGTTCCGGTAACTCGACCCCTCTCGACTTATTAATCAACATGATCTCTGTCCAGGAGTTGCAACTAGTTTCTGGTGTTTGTAGGTAGTGTTAGTAGTCTACCAAGTGGCACCCGGTACAGGTGGGCTTGGGACAGACTAGGCACAGTGGCACGGTGTACCAAGTGGCACCCGGTTGGTGGGCTTGGGAACCCTGCACACATCGTTTGGGGCCGTAAGCGACACCCCGGCCGGATCTCCTTGCGGATGGAACCTGAATAGGCGATAAACCTGGACTAGAGACTTGTTCGGTTAGTCAGGTCGTGGCCGACTCCCTCGCCCGGCTTCCGCTTGAAGGTTGCCGAGGTACATGACGTGTACAGGGCGGTAAGTGGCGAGAGCGTGTGTGAAGAAGTACACCCCTGCAGGGTTAACATCATCTATTCGAATAGCCAGATTCCTCGGATATGGAAACTTGGACCCCATTGCATAGTTCATAGACAAGTGAAAGTGGATACCCTAAAATACGCAAGATAAGTGTGAGTGCTATGGATGGCGTTCTCGTAGGGAGACGGGAGCGGATCCATAGTGGTGTATTGATATGGTGAATATGTGGACTCGTGTGCGCCACCTCAAAAGAGTTACATTGCAGTCGTAGTTTAGGTTAGCCACCGAGTCAAAGCTGGCTTGCTGCAGTTAAACCCCACCATCCCTTTGTTGATAATGATGCATATGTAGATAGTTCTGATGTAAGTCTTGCTGGGTACATTTGTACTCACGTTTGCCTATTTTATGTTTTTGCAGAGAGACTTCAGTCTCACTAGTAGTTCCACGTGGACTTCGACGTTTAGCTTGTTACCTCAGCTACGATCTTGTGCCCTCGGCAGGATCTGATAGATAGTCAGGCTTCTCAGCCTTTTTCATTTATAGATGTCTGTACTCAAACATGATAGCTTCCGCTTGTGCTTTGATTTGTATGCTCTGAGTGTTGGGTCATGAGACCCATGTTTGTAATATCTCGCTCCTCGGAGCCTAATGAATAAATTACTTGAGTCGTAGAGTCATGTTGTGATGCCATGTTGTATTTGCACATATCGAGCATATTGTGTGTATGTTATTGAAATGCTTGGTATGTGTGGGATCTGACCATCTAGTTGTTTATCTTTAGTAGCCTCTCTTACCGGGAAATGTCTCCTAGTGTTTCCACTGAGCCATGGTAGCTTGCTACTGCTCCGGAACACTTAGGCTGGCCGGCATGTGTCCTTCTTCGATCCTGTGTCTGTCCCTTCGGGGAAATGTCACGCTTTGAGTACCGGAGTCCTGTTAGCCCGCTACAGCCCGGTTTACCGGAGTCCTGCTAGCCCAGTGCTACAGCCCGGACCCAGTTGCTGATGACCGACATGTTCGAAGCTGGGTCATGGATGCCTGTCCCTGTAAGTCTGTGCCACTTTGGGTTTACGACTAGTCATGTCAGCCCGGGCTCCTTATCATATGGATGCTAGCGACACTATCATATACGTGAGCCAAAAGGCGCAAACGGTCCCGGGCAAAGGTAAGGCGACACCCGTGGGGATACCGTGCGTGAGGCCGCAAAGTGATATGAGGTGTTACCGGCTAGATCAATGTGACATCGAGTCGGGGTTCTGACAGAGGGTGCGAGATTGCTGAGTCCCTGTGGCTCACAAATTACTTCCAAACCAGATGCAGGGACTGATGACTCCGTTCCAGATGACGCGCTTGAGCTCAAGTGGGAGTTCGACAAGGACTCACGCCGTTACTATGTGTCTTTCCCTGATGATCAGTAGTGGTGCCCAGTTGGGGCGATCGGGCCCGTGTCGCATGTTGGGTTGGTCTTTTATTTTGGCACCGTAGTCGGGCCATGAGTGATTGGATGATGTAATGCTATTTATGTACTTTGTTTGACATGGCGAGTGTAAGCCAACTATGTACCTTCCCTTTTTTATCTATATTACATGGGATGTTGTGAAGATTGCCTTACTTGCGACATTGCTTTCAATGCGGTTATGCCTCTAAGTCGTGCTTCGACACGTAGGAGATATAGCCGCATCGAGGGCGTTATAGATGGTCTCCTCCGTCACAGAAGGAGACATCAAAAAGCTGCATGTGGCCGGATACTTAGCCACGGATATCACGCACCGGCTGCCAGCCGCGGGGCAGATCGTCCCTACCCCGGAACCTCACGAAAGGGTGGTTTTCCTCACCCACTTCGTCTGCGGACTGGGGTTTCCCCTCCATCCTTTCGTCCGCGGCCTTATCTTCTATTATGGGCTGGACTTCCATGATCTGGCCCCGAATTTCACCCTCAACATCTCGGCGTTCATCGTCGTGTGTGAGGCTTTCCTCTGCATCCGGCCCCACTTCGGCCTATGGCTGAACACCTTCAATGTCAAACCAAAGGTAGTAGGCGGCCAACAAGCGGAATGCGGCGGAGCCATGGTGGAAAAAATGCCCAACGTTACATGGCTCGAGGGCTCCTTCGTGGAGACCATAAAGGGGTGGCAATCGGGGTGGTTCTACATCACCGAGCCACGCGACACCAACTGGGTGGCGGCCCCCGAATTTCGATCCGGAATCCCCACGCGGCTCACTTCCTGGAAGGAGAAGGGCCTATCCTGGGGCTCATCGGTGGAGCTGGACGGACTCCATAAGTGTATCCGGAACATGATAAGAAAGAAACTTAAGCTTGTCAACATAGTCCAGGTCATGCTCTTCCGCCGGATCCTCCCGTGTCAACAACGGGCTTTCAACTTATGGGAGTTCGACCCGGCCCAGCACCAGACTCTACGCGAGCTCTTCGACACGATGCATAAGGACGTCTGGAAGGTGCTGTTCAAGGGCGCCGTGGTCCCCCCTTCCCTTACCGAGGACCGCAGGCTAAGAGCAAAGCGCCCTGCGAATCCGGTAAGTACTGTACATCTGGTAGGGTATTTATTTCCCATAGCTTAACCATGTGCGGGGTCTGAGTTCCCATGCCTTTGACAGGACTGGGTGGAGACATTGGAGCAGATTAACTGTCCGGCCCCTCTGTTCGAAGACCCTGCAGACGCTCTCCTGACGGAGATGCGGACTCCGGCTCCTTATGAGGTGTCGGAGAAGAAGATCAAGAAGAAGGCCACGGGAACCCGAAAGAGTTCCCGGCGCCAGGTGGTATCGGACTCATCGTTCGATAACTCCGAGACGCACTCCTCCCGTAAAAACAAGGAGGAGGAAGATGAAGATTCTCCCCCTCCAGCTGGGGGAGACAAGAAAAGGAAGGCCGCCCCAACCGGGGAGGCCGAAGGGTCCAAGAAGGGAAGGACTCTCCTTCCGGACTGTTCCACCACTGCCGCGGACAGCGAAGACGAGTGGTTACTCAGGGCCAAGCCCCTGGCGATACGTAAGTATTCGGATAGCAGAGTAACTCATAGCATATTTTTATTGCACCGCTTCTCCTAACGTCGAATATAATCATGCAGTCTGCCCTGGGCCCGTATCGACGTATCCTCGTCGGACGGTTCCTTGGACTCGTCGGATATGAATAGTGATACACTTCCAACCGCCTCCTCTCCTCGCCCTACGGACAATGTCGCGGTATTGCCTCAAGAGTCACCGAGCCGTGGGGAGATAGTCCCGGAGGCGCCTCAAGGCGACCTTCCGGACTCCAGGCGCAAAGGGAGCAAGACTTCCAAGGGCTCCAAGTTCGGCCCTCGGGCGAACACCGCGCCGGAACCTCCAGTGGTTCCGGACTCCGGCAGGCGGCCCCCTTCCAAGAGTGGAAAGCCGCCCGTGCCGGTGACCTCTGTCCATCCAGAGGCATCGGACAACCTGTTGGGAGCGCTTCACGGCGCTTCCATCGACGAAGAGCACCGCACAATTATGAGTGCGGTGATCAAGAAGGTTCAGTCCGCCAAGAGCGGACTGACTGAAGCCTGTGCCAGCCTTCTAATAGGCTTTGAGGTAAGTATTTAAAATATAGGAAAATATTACCGCATAGACAGTAGCCCATGATGCTCTGTTTGGTGTTCACAAAGAAAAGCCGAATAGAGGATTGATACGTCTCCGTCGTATCTATAATTTTTTGATTGTTCCATGCCAATATTATTCAACTTTCATATACTGTTTGGCAACTTTTTATATTATTTTTGGGACTAACATATTGATCCAGTGCCCAATGCCAGTTCCTGTCTGTTGCATGTTTTTGGTTTCGCAGAATATCCATATCAAATGGAGTCCAAACGGGATAAAAACGGACGGAGCTTATTTTTGGAAAATATGGAAAATTTGGAAGGAAAATCAACGCGAACCAGTGCCCGAGGTGGTCACGAGGCAGGGGGGCGCCCCCCCTTAGGGCGCGCCCCCTACCCTCATGAGCCCACCGTTAGGCGGTTGACGCTCTTCTTTTGCCGCAAGAAAGCTAATATTCGAGAAAAAAATAACGGCGAAGGTTTCAGGCCAATCGGAGTTACGGATCTCCATATATATATGAAACGGTGAAATAGAGCCAGGGGAGAACGCAGAACCAGAGAGAAACAGAGAGATAGATCCAATCTCGGAGGGGCTCTCACCCCTCCCATACCATGGAGGTCAAGGACCAGAGGGGAAATCCTTCTCCCATCTAGGGAGGAGGTCAAGGAAGAAGAGAAAGAAGGGGGCCCCTCTCCCCCTCTCCTCCGGTGGCGCCGGAACGCCGCCCTGGCCATCATCATCATCACCGGGATCTTCACCAACACCTCCGCCATCTTCACAAACATCTCCATCACCTTCCCCCTTCTATCTACAGCGGTCCACTCTCCCGCAACCCGTTGTACCCTCTACTTGAACATGGTGCTTTATGCTTCATATTATTATCCAATGATGTGTTGCCATCCTATGATGTCTGAGTAGATTTTCGTTGTCCTAACGGTGGTTGATGAATTGCTATGATTGATTTAATTTTCTTGTGGTTATGTTGTTGTCCTTTGGTGCCCATCATATGAGTGCGCGGGTGGATCACACCATAGGGTTAGTTTTATGTTGATAGGACTATGTATTGGAGGGCAAGAGTGACAGAAGCTTCAACCTAGCATAGAAATTGATGCATACGGGATTGAAGGGGGGCCAATATATCTTAATGCTATGGTTGGGTTATACCTTAATGAACATTAGTAGTTGTGGATGCTTGCTAATAGTTGCAATCATAACTGCATAGAATTCCAAGTAAGGGATGACATGCTAGCAGTGGCCTCTCCCACATAATACTTGTTATCGGTCTAGTAAAGTAGTCAATTGCTTAAGGGACAATTTCGCAACTCCTACCACCACTTTTCCACACTCGCTATATTTACTTTAGTTGCTTCTTTACCTTAACAGCCCCTAGTTTTATTTTCGTGCTCTTTACTTTCTTGCAAGCCTTTCCAACAACACCTACAAAGTACTTCTAGTTCATACTTGTTCTAGGTAAAGCGAACGTCAAGCGTGCGTAGAGTTGTATCGGTGGTTCATAGAACTTGAGGGAATATTTGTTCTACCTTTAGCTCCTCGTTGGGTTCGACACTCTTACTTATCGAAAACTGTTGCGATCCCCTATACTTGTGGGTTATCAAGGATCAAATAATATCTGCAGGAGTCTAAAATAAGTATGTATGTATGCATATGCAGGCTTTGCTGCTGACCTCTGCCGCACTGACTGTGGAGGTCGCCGCACTGAAGCAGAACCTCGAGCGGTCCGAGAAAGAGCTCGGTCTTGCTAAGAGGCAGCTCGAGGAGAACAAAGGTAAGTAATACCTTGTCTATATATATAAACAAATATGTGGTTGCGAAATGACAGGATCATCATGGATGTGCCAGGGGCCACGACCGAAGTGGCGACCCTTAAGCAAACGATGTCCGAGGTCGAAAACAAAGCAACCAAGGAGCGCACCGAGCGGGAGAAACAAGAGGCACGGGTGGGCGAGGTGCAGCAACAGCTCCAGGCTCTCATGAAGAAGCACGAGACTTTGGAGCTTGACTCGAAGACGCGAGAGTCCGAACTTGCTGCGGCCCTCGAGAGCACAAAGCATGCCCAGGCTGAAGCCCAAAAGGCCCTCCAAGAAATTGAGGCGATGAGGAAGATAGCAGCAGGTAAGGCATTCATTATGCAAAGCAAGCATGTGAAAGTAAATTACTTATTACTTACCCGAGTCCGGAGCTCTCTAGGAGCATTCGCAGATTTGCCCCGCAGCGTGTCGGATGCCGCGAAGTACTATCGGGCCGAGGAGGGAAGCTCGACGGAGAAGTTGTTTTGGTCTCAGTATACTGGGACCGAACACCCGATGCCTGTGAGCGACCAACTGAAGCAACTGGTCGAGCTGCACAAGGCGGTCGAACAGGCCATGAGGGGCCTTATAGTCCGGATGTGGCCTGGCGACTCCCTTCCCAATAGCTACTTCGGCTTGATGAGGCGGCTTGTGGATGCCTGCCCACGGCTGGAAGTCATAAAGCGGTCCGTCTGCATCGAAGGTGCACGCCGGGCCTTTGCCCGTGCGAAGGTGCATTGGGCCAAGATGGACGCCGAGAAGCTGGTGAAGGAGGGGCCGCCGCAGGGCAAGGAGCATCGCCACCCTAAGATGTATTATGAGGGTGTCCTGAAGGGTGCCCGTCTTGTGGCGGACGAGTGTGCGAAGGATGTAATTTTTGAATGAACTTTCTCGTGTGATCCTGTATTATGAAAACTTGTTCATGTGCGCTATGCAACGCTTGTTTGAATTTAAAATATTACCTTCTGTGCGGCTGTTTATCAAATCTGAGAGATGGCCAGTCATCGTCTTCTGCCCCCATGCCACGAGTGTTGGGGTGTTCGGGATAAATCTAAGCACTCTTTTTCCCATTGTTGGGTCCTTCGAGGGAGGTGCTCAGCACAACGAACAAGGCAATCGGACTATAATGCTTTATCACTCTCACTTAGCCATAGAAGTCTACAATTTTAAATTTTGGCAAAGCCCCTAGTATTCGGAAGGCCGAATTCGGGGCGCTATACACGCCTAAGTCGGACAAAGTCGACTCCTCGCCCTAAGAGGCATAAGTCTTTAGGGACTCGAGACCTCTCGAACAGCGACCAGCTCTCGCCTTATCATGACAGCCAGTTTTAGCTTTCTCTACTAAGGTGCTTGCCCAGATGAACCGGGGCACAATCGCAGTAGTTCTCCCAGTGCTACCTTAGCCGATATAGCGGAACGTAAGGTACCAAAACATGGGAGCCGGGCAAACCCAACTATTGACCCAAGACATGATTCGGAGCTGATGCATATAATGCTATAAGTTCGGGGTGCCGCACTGTCGAAAGTGTTTGGACTTCTCACGTCGTATTATGGGGTACGCTTAAGCCCCTGGCGTATTGGCCGTACCAGAGTGTACGGGTGCTAAATGTCATTAATGAACATATATATAAAAAAGAATAGAGAATGAGGTAATAGTCTAGTGCTATGCATTGTTTATTTAAAAAGGTGTGTCAAAGCAGAGTGATACAAGTAGTGCGATAAGCAAAAAATAGGACTATTTGACATGTCCCCTCCAAGGGCAAGCAGGGGAATGGTATTTAAAGCAGGTATTTTACTCGTTATCAGAGACCACCTGGGAGTTCCATGGTGCGATGTAGCTTTCTGCGAACGGGGTTTCCAGAGAGTAAAGTCCTGAAAGAGAGAAAAATAACAAAGCGGGAAGCCCCTAGTGCGGTTGAGCCGCCTCTTGGGGTGTTCCATAGTCGTGCCCCCCTCCCCACCTATGCCCATGGTATTTTCAATGCGTAATTATGTACGCATGGCACGGATTTCGCCGTTTGGCTGGGACTGGGGTGGGGGCCGCATTGCTATGCCAGCTCGGAACGTGCCAGGCGGTCTTGTTGCCGATTACTCCGGGCGCGCTTGAAGGTGTCCGGGTGTTTAATCGCCGAACTGGTGGATTGCCTTAAGAGGCTGCTTTGTGCTTCTGCTGCGAGGGCCGCGGTGTGCTCCTCCGTGCGGAGAGAGCGCTCTGTGTTTCCATTGACTGTGATGACCCCCCGAGGTCCTGGCATCTTGAGCTTGAGGTATGCATAATGTGGTACCGCATTGAATCTCGCAAAGGTGGTTCGCCCGAGCAGTGCATGATAGCCACTGCGGAACGGGACTATATCGAAGATTAACTCCTCGCTTCGGAAGTTATCCAGGGATCCGAAGACCACTTCCAGTGTGACTGGGCCTATGCAATGGGCCTCTACACCTGGTATGACGCCTTTGAAGGTCATTTTTGTGGGTTTGATCCTTGAGAGGTCTATACACATTTTGCACACTGTGTCCTGATAAAGCAGGTTCAGGCTGCTGCCGCCATCCATAAGGACTCGAGTGAGGTGAAATCCGTCGATGATTGGGTCTAGGACCAGTGCGACAAATCCACCATGACGGATACTAGTGGGGTGGTCCCTGCGATCAAAGGTGATCGGACAGGAGGACCATGGGTTGAACTTTGGGGCGACTAGCTCCAACGCATATACGTCCGTTAGCGTACGCTTCTGCTCCCTCTTGGGGATGTGGGTTGCGTATATCATGTTCACCGTCCGCACTTGTGGGGGGACCTCTTCTGTCCTCCGGTGTTCGGCGGCCGGGGCTCTTCCTCATCATCGCTATGTAGCCCCTTATCTTTGTTTTCGGCATTTAACTTGCCGGCCTGCTTGAACACCCAACATTCCCTGTTGGTGTGGTTGGCTGGCTTGTGGGGGGTGCCATGTATTTGGCACGAGCGATCGAGTATACAGTCCAAACTGGACGGGCATGGAGTGCTTCTTTTGAATGCCTTTTTCCGCTGACCGGGTTTAGAGCCTCTGAATCCGGCATTGACTGTCATACCCTCGGTATTGTTGTTGTTGATGCGGTGCTTGTGTTTGTTGCGACATGACCTGCCATTGCTATCCTTGGTATCCGAAGTGCCATGGTTCTTTGATATGTTATTGCTTCGAGCCAGCCAGCTGTCCTCTCCTGCGCAAAAGCGGGTCATGAGTGTCGTGAGGGCTGCCATAGATTTTGGCGTTTCCTGGCCAAGGTGCAGAGCGAGCCACTCGTCGCGGATGTTGTGCTTAAAAGCTGCTAGGGCCTCTGCATGCGGACAGTCAACGATTTAATTTTTCTTTGTTAGAAACCGTGTCCAGAATTGCCTGGCCGATTCCTCTGGCTGCTGAATTATGTGGCTCAAGTCATCGGCATCTGGTGGTCGCACATAAGTGCCCTGGAAGTTGTCTAGAAATGCGGCTTCCAGATCCTCCCAATAGCCAATGGATTCTGCTGGCAGGATGTTGAGCCAATGCCGAGCTGGTCCTTTGAGTTTGAGTGGGAGGTATTTGATGGCGTGTAGATCGTCACCGCGGGCCATGTGGATGTGCAGGAGGAAGTCCTCGATCCATACCGCAGGATCTGTTGTGCCGTCGTATGATTCGATATTTACGGGTTTGAAACCCTCTGGGATTTGGTGATCCATTACTTCATCTGTGAAGCATAGGGGGTGTGCGGCGCCTCTGTACTGGGCTATGTCGCGATGCAGCTCAAGTGAGTCTTGTTCGCTGTGTTCTGCCCGGCCGGATTTACTTTTACTGTATCCGGCGTGACAGTTATCGTCTCGTGTAGTGGCGCGCCCTCGTGATCTGTAGATAGATCTTGCATGTTTTGCTTTGTCCTCCAATATGTCTCGCAGGTCTAGCATGCTTCCCTATGCCTTGACATTTTTATTTGAGTGGCGTCGGGATGCGGGCTGAGCTTTTGGCTGAAATGCCTCTCGGTCGCGGCCACGAGGTGGCCGATCAGCCACGTCATACGCTGGAGATGTAGGTTTTAATGCTTCCTCCTCCAGTCGGGGTAGCAACCTGCGCTTTGGGTAACCCTTGGAGGGGCGTTCGAGTTCATATTCCTTGGCCGCAAGGACTTCAGTCCATCTGTCAGCTAGCAAATCTTGATCAGCTTGAAGCTAATGTTGCTTTTTCTTAAGGTTGTTTGTCGTGGCTATAAACCGGCGCTTGAAGCGCTCTTGCTCGACGAGATCCTCAGGCACGATGAATTCTTCATCATCGAGGCTTGCCTCATCTTCGGAGGGAGGCATGTAATTATCATCCTCCGCCTCTCCATTTGCCGCTCTCTTGGGAGGGCTGGCTTCTCCGTCCTCCTGCTCTAAATCTTGCTGGAGGGGATTGTCGTTACCTTCGGCACTGTCTGGAGTGCTATTATCTCCTGTGTCGGTATCACTGCTTTTGCTTTGGCGAGACCTAGATCGGCGCTGCTGATGTTGGCGCTTGGGTTGCTTCTTGGAGGGGTCATCCTTCGTTGTCCCGACACCATTGCCTTCTTTGGGTGTGTCCACCATATATATATCATATGATGAGGTGGCTATCCAGTGCCCTATGGGCAGTGGTTCTTGTTCGTCTCCTGCATCGTCGTCCATACCGTCGATGTCTTCAGAGTCAAAGTCGAGCATGTCGGTCAAATCATCGATAGTGCCTACTAAGTGGGTGGTGGGTGGGCGGCGAATTTCTTTGTCATCCGCATCCCAATCCTGCCGGACATAGTTCGGCCAGGACTCTCCTGACAAGGAGAGAGACCTTAATTAGTTCAGTATGTCGCCGAAGGGAGAGTGCTGAAAGATATCCACGGAGGTGAACTCCATGATCGGCGCCCGGTCGGATTCGATAGGCACGAGCGCAGGCGGTTCGGAGTCCGTGGCCGGGGAAGAATTCGGCAGTTTGGCGTCACGGCTCTCGTGAAGGGTAAGGTTGATACTTGGCTTGATCGCCACTGAGAATGCGGCCTCCGTGGCGGGGTCTATCTACCCGTCCATGGATGGCGCAATTGGCTCCGAATTGAGGGTCGGAGCGGTTGCCGGTGCGATCTCCCAAACACTGTCCGATGGTAGAGCTAAATCATGCTCATCATGACCATGTGGCGCACTCAGCAGGGGCTCGAATCCGTCGAAGATCAAGTCTCCGCACATATCGGCCGTGTAGTTTAAGCTTCCAAACCTGACCTGGTGGCCAGGGGCGTAACTCTCGATCTGCTCCAGATGGCCAGCGAGTTGGCCCACAGTGCGAAGCCGCCGAATACAAAGATCTATCCGGGGAGAAAAGTCTCACCCTGGACTGCATCGCTATCGATGATTGAAGGAGCCATCAAGCCTAATGATGACAACACAGAGGAACTCTTAATGAAAGCACCAATGTCGGTGTCAAAACCGGCGGATCTCGGGTAGGGGGTCCCGAACTGTGCGTCTAGGCGGATGGTAACAAGAGGCAGGGGACACAATGTTTAACCCAGGTTCGGGCCCTCTTGATGGAGGTAATACCCTACGTCCTGCTTGATTGTTCTTGATAATATGAGTAGTACAAGAGTTGATCTACCACGAGATCGAAGAGGCTAAACACTAGAAGCTAGCCTATGGTATGATTGTTGTTGTTGGTCCTACGGACTAAACCCTCCGGTTTATATAGACACCGGAGGGGGCTAGGGTTACACAGAGTCGGTTACAAGGAAGGAAATATATATTTTCGTATTGCCAAGCTTGCTTTCCACGCCAAGGAGAGTCCCATCCAGACACGGGACGAAGTCTTCAATCTTGTATCTTCATAGTCCAACAGTCTGGCCAAAGGATATAATCCGGTTGTCCGGATACCCCCTAATCCAGGACTCCCTCAACAGGGATCGCCATGGGCCGAGTGGCTGCCGAGCACTACTTTGAAGAAGTTCTTGAAGGCGCTCATTCGATAGAGGCTCAGTGCTCGAAGAATACTATGTTCTAGTGACATGTACTCCCATTGTAAGAATAATGTTTTATTGAGTTGTCAAGGTTGTGTTTATACTTTTGCCTGAAAGTATTATGATGCCTCCTGTGCGGTTGTTTATGTATATATGTATATAACCTGAAAGTTTGCAGTCGTCGGCTTCCGCCCCCACGCATATAATGCGGGGGTGTTCACAAAAATCGCATATTCACACTTGATCCAACGTCTTGGTCCAATAAGGAGGTGGTAGCGTAGCGAACGAGGCAATCAGACTATATTGATTTAACACTTTCACTTAGCCATAGGAGTTTGACGGTGGGGCTACTATATAGCCCCTGGTACTTCTGCGCTCGTCCGAATACGGAGCGCGTACGTACATGACCAGGAAACGGCCCTTCATTAATGCGGGGGAATCCGGAAGATTCTGCAGAGTCATCGAGTGGTTGACCAGTCTCGCGCTATATCATGACAGTCAGTTTTCGGCTTTTTCTACTGAGGTGCTCATCCGGATGAACCAGGGCACAATCGCAGTAGTTCTCCCAGTGCTACCTTAGCCGATATAGCGGAACGTAAGGTACCAAAACATGGGAGCCGGGCAAACCCAACATTTGACCAAAGACATGATTCGGAGCTGATGCATATAAGGCCAAACTCGCGACGCCGAACACTCCCTAAGGTATTCGGTCTTTATAACATATGCCGGGCTGAACAATGCCCTGAATAATAAACCCCGGGTGTCCAGGTACGTGCAATATCCTGATGTGGCCACATGCCAATACGTCGGCATCCTTCTCGGTTGTATTGAGTATCCGGAGGATGTGAACAACAAGATACAGTAAAAAAGGTTGGCGCTGGGTCTTAATCTAAAAAGAAACCTTTGAGTGGGTCCCTGTTGGACGTCTCCGCCTGTATCTCCGTTGTGCCGTGCCCTGGATGGGTGTAGCACGATTGTCATCTGTAAAAGAGAAGAACTTAGGTGAAAGTTGTCGTGCCAGAAAATTGGTTATTGTCAATAAACCATTAAAATTTAAGATAAGTAAAGTTGAGCCGGACTAGCCCTGATTACACGCGGGAAGCCCCTGGTACCGTCTAGGAGGGCTTGATTATCAAACCAATCTCATGTATATGTAGTGGTGCACCGGACTCATCTAACCGTGTCCGTGGTCTTGATGACCTGTCATTTTTCCTGGTTGGTGAGGCCGTCTAGTGCTCGGTGGCTAAAGCCGCCACACATTCTTCCGCGCGTAGAGCACGCTCAATATTTTTGCTAACTGTGATGGTGCCACATGGACCGAGCGTCTTAAGCTTGAGAGAAGCGTAATGTGGGATTGCATTAAAATAAGCGAAAGCCGCTCTTCCGAGTAGTGCCTGATAGCCACTTCGGAATGGAGCGATGTAGAAATTTAACCTTTCGCTTCGGAAGTTGTCGGAAGAACCGAATACAACCTCTAGTAATAGAGAGCCTGTGCAGCCGGCCTCTAGGCCTGGTATTACTCCCTCGAAGGTAGTAGTACGGTGGCTTATTTTTGTCGGGTCTATCCCCATTTTACGGACTGTGTCCTGATATATCAGGTTTAGACCACTGCCGCCGTCCATGAGGACTCGTGTGAGATGGTATCCGTTTATTATTGGGTCTAACACCAAGGCAGACAATCCTTCGTGTCGGATGCTTGTCGTGTGATCCCCGCGATCAAAAGTGATCGGGCAGGCCAACCAGGGGTTGAACCTAGGGGTGACGGGCTCTATGGCGCGTGTGTCTCGGGGTGCATGTTTGCTTCTCCTTTTCGTCACATGGATCATGTTGACTGTTTTAACCTCTGGTGGGAATTTTTTCTGTCCTCCAGTGCTTTGCTGGCGAGGCTCATCCTCGTCCTCGCTTGGTGTCTCCCCCCTTGTGTTCGGCGTTTAGCTTACCGGCCTGCTTGAAGACCCAGCATTCTCTGTGGGTGTGATTTGCAGGTTTATCGGGGGTGCCATGAATCTGACATAGTTTGTCAAGAATCTTGTTTAGGCCAGATGGTCCGTCTCTGCTGCCTTTGGAAGGCTTTTTCCGCTGACCTGGTCGAGAGCCCCTGAATCCGGCGTTTACTGCCGTATTATCTAGGCTATCTTCTTTATTTCGACGCTTGCTTTTATTGCGTCATGGTTTTCCATTGCCATCCCTGACTTCGGATGTGCTTCGGTTGCTGGTACTACTGCGGGCTAACCAGCTGTCTTCGCCCGTGCAAAAGTGGGTCATGAGACTTGTTAGAGCTGCCATTGTTCTCAGTTTTTCTTGGCCAAGGTGTCTGGCGAGCCATTCGTCTCAGACGCTATGTTTGAAAGCTGCTAAGGCTTCGGCGTCCGGACAGTCGACGATTTGGTTCTTTTTGGTGAGAAACCTGTTCCAAAGCTTTCGGGTGGACTCTCCGGACTGTTGAATTATATGACTTAAATCATCTGCATCCGGAGGTCGGACATAGGTCCCTTGAAAATTAGCCCGAAAAGCGTCCTCAAGCTCCTCCCAACTTCCAATTGAGTTTTCGGGGAGTCTTTTCAGCCAGTGCCGAGCTGGTCCTTTAAGCTTGAGGGGCAAGTATTTAATGTCATGGAGATCGTCTCCGCGAGCCATATGGATATGGAGGATAAAGTCCTCAATCTAGACCCCAGGGTCTGTGGTCCCGTCGTACGCTTGTATGTTCACTGGTTCGAATCCTTCTGGGAATTCGTGGTCCAGCACCTCATCGGTGAAACATAGGGGGGGTGCGGCACCCCTGTACTTGGATGTACCATGGCGTTCAGACGGTTGTGGTATTTGGTTTTGAGTTTGTGCCGGAGCATGCTTCCTAGATCCATAGATGGATTTGGTCGTACCCGATTTTTGGGGCAAGTCCTCACGTACATCGTGTGTTGACTTATGTGCGTATTTGTTATCCGCTCTATCACAGTCACAAAGTGGTGGATCCGGCTGGTTGGCCGTTTCATTATTTGGCTGTGTGGGCTCTAAGGCCTCGTCGTCGAATTCAGGTAACAGCTTGCACTTTGGATAGCTCTTTGTGTGGTATCTTCCACCATACTTTGCTTCGCTATCGAGCACTTTGTTCCACCTACTGTTGAGTGTGTTTTGTGCGGCCTTAAGCCTTTGCTTCTGCTTCTTCAGACTCCTTGCCGTGGCAATAAGCCTTCTGCTCCAAGTGTGTTTCCCGGATGATGTGTGCATCTTCGTCCGGACTATTTTCCTCCACAGATGGGGTTTGATGAGGGTTATCCTCGACGTCTCCGTGTTCGGACGTCGGATCCGTACTATGTTCGCCGCTTGCAGCTTCATCATGCTCTGCTGCCGGGAAAATGTGGTCGTCGTTTCCTCTGGAGTCGACTGGAGTGTTATTTTCTCTTGTGTTGTTATCGCTGTTTTTGCTATGGCGGGACTTAGAGTGGCGCCGCTGACGTCGGCGCTTGGGTTGCTTCTTGGAGGGGCCATCCTTCACTGTATCTTCGCCATTGCCTTCTTTGGGTGTATCCACCATGTATATGTCATGTGATGAAGTGGCTGTCCGGCGCCCTGTGGGCGCTGGATCCTGTTCGTCTCCTGCATCTTCGTCCATGCCGTCGATGTCTTCGGAGTCGAAGTTGAGAATGTCGGTTAAGTCGTTGACAGTGGCTACTAAGTGGGTGGTGGGCGGGCAGCGAATTTCTTCGTCGTCCGTATCCCATTCTAGCCGGACATAGTTCGGCCAAGGTTCTCCTAACAAGGAGAGAGACCTTAATGAATTTAGCACATCGCCGAAAGGCGAGTGCTGAAAGATATCCGCGGAGGTGAACTCCATGATCGGTGCCCAGCCGGATTCGATGGGCACGGATGCAGGCGGCTCGGAGTCCGTGGTCGGAGACGAATCCAGTGATTTGGCGACACGGCTCTCGTAAGGGGTGAAGTCAGTATCCGGCTCCATCGCCACTGAGAGTGCAGCCTCCATGGCGGGGTCTATCCCTCCGTCCTTGGATGGCGCAATTTGACCCGGATTGAAGGCCGGAGTAGTTGCAGATGCGATCTCCCAAACATTGTCTGATGGCAGAGTTACGTCGTGCTCATCGTGACTGTGCGGCGCACCTGACACGGGCTCGAATCCGTCAAAGATCAAGTCTCCGCGGATGTCGGCAGTGTAGTTTAATTTCCAAATCTGACCTGATGGCCAGGGGCATAGCTCTCGACCTGCTCCAGATGGCCAAGCGAATTGGCCCGCAGTGTGAAGCCGCCGAATACAAAGATCGGTCCGGGGAGGAAAACCTCACCCTAGACCGCATCGCTATCGATGATCGAAGGAGCCATCAAGCCTTATGGTGACAACACAGTGGAACTCTCAATGAAAGCACCAATGTCGGTGTCAAAACGGGCGGATCTCGGGTAGGGGGTCCCGAACTGTGCGTCTGAGGCGGATGGTAATAGGAGGCAGGGGACACGATGTTTACCCAGGTTCGGGCCCTCTTGATGGAGGTAATACCCTACGTCCTGCTTGATTGTTATTGATGATATGAGTATTACAAGAGTTGATCTACCACGGGATCGTAGAGGCTAAACCCTGAAAGCTAGCCTATGGTATGATTGTATGTTGTCCTACGCACTAAACCCTCCGGTTTATATAGACACCGTAGGGGGCTAGGGTTACACAGAGTCGGTTACAAGGGAGGAGATCTACATATCCGTATTGCCTAGCTTGCCTTCCATGCCAAGGAGAGTCCCATCCGGACATGAGACGAAGTCTTCAATCTTGTATCTTCATAGTCCAACAGTCCGGCCAAAGGATATAACAAGGTTGTCCGGAGACCCCCTAATCCAGGACTCCCTCAATATTCATGATAGAGAGTCTCCTATGTCATCACTTTCATATACTAGTGGGAATTTTTCATTATAGAACTTGGCTTGTATATTCCAATGATGGGCTTCCTCAAAATGCCCTAGGTCTTCATGAGCAAGCAAGTTGGATGCACACCCACTTAGTTTCTTTTGTTGAACTTTCATATACTTATAGCTCTAGTGCATCCGTTGCATGGCAATCCCTACTCACTCACATTGATATCTATTGATGGGCATCTCCATAGCCCGTTGATACGCCTAGTTGATGTGAGACTATCTTCTCCCTTTTTTGTCTTCTCCACAACCACCATTCTTTTCCACTTATAGTGCTATATCCATGGCTCACGCTCATGTATTGCGTGAAGATTGAAAAAGTTTGAGAATGTCAAAAGTATGAAACAATTGCTTGGCTTGTTATCGGGATTTAAATACTTTGTGTGATGAAGATAGAGCATAGCCAGACAATATGATTTTGTAGGGATAACTTTCTTTGGCCATGTTATTTTGAGAAGACATGATTGCTTTGTTAGTATGCTTGAAGTATTATTATTTTTATGTCAATATTAAACTTTTATCTTGAATCTTTCGGATCTGAATATTGATACCACAATTAGGAAGAATTACATTAAAATTATGCCAAGTAGCACTCTGCATCAAAAAAATTGTTTTTATCATTTACCTACTCGAGGACGAGCGGGAATTAAGCTTGGCGATGCTTGATACGTATCCAACGTATCTATGATTTTTGATTGCTCCATGCTATATTATCTACTGTTTTGGACATTATTGGGATTTATTATCCACTTTTATATTATTTTTGGGACTAACCTATTAACCGGGGGCCTAGCCCAGAATTGTTGTTTTTTACCTATTTTAGGGTTTCGAAGAAAAGGAATATCAAACAGAGTCCAAACGGAATGAAACCTTCGGGAACGTGATTTTCTCAACGAACATGATCCAGGAGACTTGGACCCTACGTCAAGAAACAAAGGAGGAGGCCACGAGGTAGGGGGCGCGCCTACCCCCCCCCCCCCAGGCGCGCCCTCCACCCTCGTGGGCCCCCTGTTGCTCCATCAACGTACTCCTTCCTCCTATATATACCTACATACCCCCAAATGATCAGATACGGAGCCAAAACCCTAATTCCACCGCCGCAACTTTCTGTATCCATGAGATCCCATCTTGCGGCCTGTTCTGGAGCTCCACCGGAGGGGGTATCTATCACGGAGGGCTTCTACATCAACACCGCATAGCCCCTCTGATGAAATGTGAGTAGTTTACCTCAGACCTACGGGTCCATAGTTATTAGCTAGATGGCTTCTTCTCTCTTTTTGGATCTCAATACAATGTTCTCCCCCTCTCTTGTGGAGATCTATTCGATGTAATCTTATTTTCGCGGTGTGTTTGTTGAGATCGATGAATTGTGGGTTTATGATCAAGTCTATCTATGAACAATATTTGAATCTTCTATGAATTCTTTTATGTATGGTTGGTTATCTTTGCAAGTCTCTTCGAATTATCAGTTTAGTTTGGCCTACTAGATTGATCTTTCTTGCAATGGGAGAAGTGCTTAGCTTTGGGTTCAATCTTGCGGTGTCCTTTCCCAGTGACAGTAGGGGTAGCAAGGCACGTATTGTATTGTTGCCATCGAGGATAACAAGATGGGGTTTTCCTCATATTGCATGAGTTTATCCCTCTACATCATGTCATCTTGCTTGAGGCGTTCCTCTGTTTTCATGAACTTAATACTCTAGATGCATGCTGGATAGCGGTCGATGAGTGGAGTAATAGTAGTAGATGCAGGCAGGAGTCGGTCTACTTGTCTCGGACGTGATGCCTATATACATGATCATACCTAGATATTCTCATAACTATGCTCAATTCTGTCAATTGCTCAACAGTAATTCGTTCACCCACCATAAAATACCTATGCTCTTGAGAGAAGCCACTAGTGAAACATATGGCCCCCGGGTCTATCTTCATCATATTAATCTTCCAATACTTAGTTATTTCCTTTGCTTTTTACTTTTCTTTTATTTTACGTTGTATCTTTATCATAAAAATACCAAAAATATTATGTTATCATATCTATCAGATCTCACTCTCGTAAGTGGTCGTGTAGGGATTGACAACCCCTCATCGCGTTGGTTGCGAGGATTTATTTGTTTTTTGCAGGTGCGAGGGACTCGCGCATAGCCTCCTACTGGATTGATACCTTGGTTCTCAAAAACTGAGGGAAATACTTACGCTACTTTGCTACATCATCCCTTCCTCTTCGGGGAAAACCAACGCAGTGCTCAAGAGGTAGCAAGATGAACAAAGGTATATTGGATATACATGTTATTGATGTGTACTTTACTATTGTTTATAGCAACCCTTGGCATTCGATACTAGTTCAGTTGCTAAGAGTAGTAACTCGAAATGTGAGTTGCAGAATAAACAGAGACTAGTTAAGGGCGAAGTGATGATGAGAGTTGGAAGTGATTGCAAGGTAGATAAGATCACCACCACACACTCCCTTTACCTTCGGGGTTAGTGTTGAACCTAAAATAAATGTCATTTGGTGTTTGCGTTGAGCATAAATATGTTTGGATCATGTTTATTGCAATACAGTTATTCATCTAAGTCAAAGAATAATTGTTGTTCTGTTACATGAATAAAACCTTATATGGTCATACACCCATTGAAAATGGTTTGTTGGATCTCGATCGTAGTAATACACATATTCATAATATTGAAGCCAAAAGATGCAAAGTTAATAATGATAGTGCAACTTATTTGTGGCACTGCCGTTTAGGTCATATTGGTGTAAAGCGCATGAAGAAAACTCCATGCTGATGGGCTTTTGGAATCACTTGATTATGAATCATTTGATGCTTGCAAACCATGCCTCATGGGCAAGATGACTAAGACTCTGTTCTCCAGAACAATGGAGTGAGCAACAGATTTGTTGGAAATCATACATACTGATGTATGTGGTCTGATGAATATTGAGGCTCGCGGCAGGTATCATTATTTTCTGATCTTCACAGATGATTTGAGCAGATATGAGTATATCTACTTGATGAAACACAAGTCTGAAATATTTGAAAAGTTCAAAGAATTTCAGAGTGAAGTGGAAAATCATCGTAACAAGAAAATAAAGTTTCTGCGATCTGATCGTGGAGGAGAATATTTGAGTTACGAGTTTGGTCTTCATTTGAAACAATGCGGAATAGTTTCGCAACTCACTCCACCTGGAACACCACAGCGTAATGGTGTGTCTGAACGTCATAACCGTACTTTATTAGATATGGTGCAATCTATGATGTCTCTTATCGATTTATCACTATTGTTTTGGGGTTATGCATTAGAGACAGCTGCATTCACGTTAAATAGGGCACCATCTAAATCCGTTGAGATGACACCATATGAACTGTGGTTTAGCAAGAAACCTAAGCTGTCATTTCTTAAAGTTTGGGGCTATGATGCTTATGTGAAAAAGTTTCAACCTGATAAGATCGAACCCAAATCGGAGAAATGCGTCTTCATAGGATACCCAAAGGAAACTGTTGGGTACACCTTCTATCACAGATCCGAAGGCAAGATATTCGTTGCTAAGAATAGATCCTTTCTAGAGAAGAAGTTTCTCTCAAAAGAAGTGATTGGGAGGAAAGTAGAACTTGATGAGGTAATTGTACCTTCTCCCAAATTGGAAAGTAGTTCATCACAGAAATCAGTTCCAGTGATTTCTACACCAATTAGTGAGGAAGCTAATGATGATGATCATGAAACTTCAGATCAAGTTACTACCGAACCTCGTAGGTCAACCAGAGTACGGTCCGCACCAGAGTGGTACGGTAATCTTGTTCTGGAAGTCATGTTACTAGACAATGACGAACCTATGAACTATGAGGAAGCGATGATGAGCCCAGATTCCGCAAAATGGCTTGAGGCCATGAAATCTGAGATGGGATCCATGTATGAGAACAAAGTATGGACTTTGATTGACTTGCCCGATGATCGGTGAGTCATTGAGAATAAATGGATCTTCAAGAGGAAGACGGACGCAGATAGTAGTATTACTATCTACAAAGCTCGAATTTTCGCAAAATGTTTTCGACAAGATCAAGGTGTTAACTACGATGAGATTTTCTCACTTGTATCGATGCTTAAAAATTTGTCTGAATCATGTTAGCAGTTGTCGCATTTTATGAAATCTGGCAAATGGATGTCAAAACTGCATTCCTTAATGGATTTCTTAAAGAAGAGTTATATATGATGCAACCAGAAGGTTTTGTCGATCCTAAAGGTGCTAACAAAGTGAGCAAGCTTCAACGATCCATCTATGGACTGGTGCAAGCATCTCGGAGTTGGAATATATGCTTTGATAAAGTGATCAAAGCATATGGTTTTATATAGACTTGCGGTGAACCATGTATTTACAACAAAGTGAGTGGGAGCACTACATCATTTCTGATAAGTATATGTGAATGACATATTGTTGATCGGAAATAATGTAGAATTTTCTGAAAAGCATAAAGGAATGTTTGAAAGGAGTTTTTCAAAGATAGACCTCGGTGAAGCTACTTACATATTGAGCATCAAGATCTATAGAGATAGATCAAGACGCTTGATATATTTTCAGTGAGTACATACCTTGACAAGATTTTGAAGTAGTTCAAAATGGAACAGTCAAAGAAGAGTTCTTGCCTGTGTTACAAGGTGTGAAAGTTGAGTAAGACTCAAAACCCGACCACGGCAGAAGATAGAGAGAGAATGAAAGTCATTCCCTATGCCTCAGCCATAGGTTGTATAAAGTATGCCATGCTGTTACCAGAACTATTGTATACCCTGCCCTGATGTTTGGCAAGGGAGTACAATAGTGATCTAGGAGTAGATCACTGGACATGCGTCAAAATTATCCTTAGTGGAATAAGGATATGTTTCTCGATTATGGAGGTGACAAAAGGTTCGTCGTAAATGGTTACGTCGATGCAAGCTTTGACACTGATCCAGATGACTCTAAGTCTCATCTGGATACATATTGAAAGTGGGAGCAATTAGCTAGAGTAGCTCCGTGCAGAGCATTGTAGACATAGAAATTTGCAAAATACATACGGATCTGAATGTGGCAGACCCGTTGACTAAAATTTTCTCACAAGCAAAACATGATCACTCTTTGGGTATTAATCACATAGTGATGTGAAGTAGATTATTGACTCTAGTAAACCCTTGGGTGTTAGTCACATGGAGATGTGAACTAATCACATAAAGATGTGAATTATTGGTGTTAAATCACATTAGGATGTGAACTAGATTATTGACTCTAGTGCAAGTGGGAGGCTGAAGGAAATATGCCCTAGAGGCAATAATAAAGTTGTTATTTATATTTCCTTATATCATGATAAATGTTTATTATTCATGCTAGAATTGTATTAACCGAAAACTTAGTACATGTGTGAATACATAGACAAACAAAGTGTCCCTAGTATGCCTCTACTTGACTAGCTCGTTAATCAAAGATGGTTAAGTTTTCTAGCCATGGACATGTGTTGTCATTTGATGAACGGGATCACATCATTAGAGAATGATGTGATGGACAAGACCCGTCCATTAGCTTAGCATAATGATCATTCGGTTTTATTGCTACTGCTTTCTTCATGACTTATACATGTTCCTCTGACTATGAGATTATGCAACTCCTGAATATCGGAGGAACACCTTGTGTCCTATCAAACGCCACAACGTAACTGGGTGATTATAAAGATGCTCTACATGTGTCTCCAATGGTGTTTGTTGAGTTGGCATAGATCGAGATTAGGATTTGTCACTCCGTCTATCGGAGAGGTATCTCTGGGCCCTCTCGGTAATGCACATCACTATAAGCCTTGCAAGCAATGTGACTAATGCATTAGTTGCGGGATGATGCATTACGAAACGAGTAAAGAGACTTGCCGATAACGAAATTGAACTAGGTTTTGAGATACCGACGATCGAATCTCGGGAAGTAACATACCGATGACAAAGGGAACAACGTATGTTGTTATGCGGTTTGACCGATAAAGATCTTCGTAGAATATGTAGGAACCAATATGAGCATCTAGGTTCTGCTATTGGTTATTGACCGGAGATGAGTCTCGGTCATGTCTACATAGTTCTCGAACCCGTAGGGTCCGCACGCTTAATGTTCTGTGACGATTTGTATTATGAGTTATGTGATTTGATGACCGAACTTTTGTTCAGAGTCCCGGGTAAGATCGGGGACATGACGAGGAGTCTCGAAATGGTCGAGACATAAAGATCGATATATTGGAAGGCTATATTCGGACATCGGAAAGGTTCCGAGTGATTCGGGTATTTTTCGAAGTACCGGAGAGTTACGGGAATTCGTATTGGGACTTAATGGGCCATACGGGAAAGGAGAGAGAGGCCTCAAGGGTGGTCGTGCCCCTTCCCCATGGACTGGTCCGAATTGGGCTAGGGAAAGGGTGGACCCCCTTCCTTCCTTCTCCTTCTCCCTTCCCTTTTTTCTATTCTATGTGAGAGGTGGAATCCTACTAGGACTAGGGAGTTCTAGTAGGACTCCACACTTTGGGCGCTCCCTATGAGGGTCGGCCTCCTCCTCCCTCCATCCTTTATATACATGGCTAAGGGGCACCCCATAGACACAAGTTGATCATTGATCTCTTAGCCATGTGCGGTGCCCCCCTCCACCATAATCCACCTCGGTCATATTGTAGCGGTGCTTAGGCGAAGCCCTGTTTTGGTAGCATCATCATCACCGTCATCACGCCGTCGTGCTGACAAAGCTCTCCCTCAACACTCTGCTGGATCATGAGTTCGTGGGACATCACCAAGCCGAACGTATGCAGATCGCAGAGGTGTCGTACTTTCGGTACTAGGATCGGTCGATCGTGAAGACGTACGACTACATCAACCGCGTTGTCATAACGCTTCCACTTACGGTCTACGAGGGTACGTAGACAACACTCTCCCCTCCTATTGCTATGCATCACCATGATCTTGCGTGTGCGTAGGAAACTTCTGCAATTACTGCGTTCCCTAATAGGTTTTTGTCAATCCTAAAAGTGCTAACAAAATGCGCAAGCTCCAGCGATTCATCTATGGACTGGTGCAAGCATCTCGGAGTTGGAATATACGCTTTGATGAGTTGATCAAAGCATATAATTTTATACTAACTTGTGGTGAAGCCTGTATTTACAAGAAAGTGAGTGGGAGCACTACAGCCTTTCTGATAAGTATATGTGAATGACATATTGTTGATCGAAAATGATGTAGAATTTTCTGGAAAGCATAAAGGAGTGTTTGAAGGAGTTTTTCAAAGAAAGACCTCGCTGAAGCTGTTTACATATTGAGCATCAAGAGCTATAGAGATAGATCAAGACGCTTGATAAGTTTTTTCAATGAGTACATACCTTGACAAGATTTTGAATTAGTTCAAAATGGAACAGTTAAAGCTGGAGTTCTTGCATGTGTTTCAAGGTGTGAAGTTGAGTAAAGACTCAAAACTAGACCATGATAGAAAATAGAAAGAGAATGAAAAGTCATTCCCTATGCCTCAGTCATAGGTTCTATAAAGTATGCTATGCTATGTACCAGACCTATTGTGTACGTCACCATGAGTTTGGCAAGGGTACAATAGTGATCCAGGAGTGGATCGCTGGACAGCGTTCAAAATTATCCTTAGTGGAATAAGGATACGTTTCTCGGTTATGGAGGTGACAAAAAGTTCGTTGTAAAGGGTTGATAACCCACAAGTATAGGGGATCGCAACAGTTTTAGAGGGTAAAGTATTCAACCCAAATTTATTGATTCGACACAAGGGGAGCCAAAGAATACTCTCAAGTATTAGCAACTGAGTTGTCAATTCAACCACACCTGGAAACTTAATATCTGCAGCAAAGTATTTAGTAGCAAAGTAATATGATACTAGTGATAACGGTAACAAAAGGTAACGGTAGTAAAAGCAATGTTTTTGGTATTTTGTAGTGATGATAGCAATAGCAACGGGAAAGTAAATAAGCAAAGAACAATATGTGGAAAGCTCGTAGGTAATGGATCGGTGATGGAGAAAAATGTCGGATGCGGTTCATCATGTAACAGTCATAACCTAGGGTGACACAGAACTAGCTCCAGTTCATTGATATAATGTAGGCATGTATTCCGAATATAGTCATACGTGCTTATGGAAAAGAACTTGCATGACATCTTTTGTCCTACCCTCCCGTGGCAGCGGGGTCCTTACGGAAACTAAGGGATATTAAGGCCTCCTTTTAATAGAGAACCGGAACAAAGCATTAACACATAGTGAATACATGAACTCCTCAAACTACGGTCATCACCGGTAAGTATCCCGATTATTGTCACTTCGGGGTTAACGGATCATAACACATAATAGGTGACTATAGACTTGCAAGATAGGATCAAGAACACTCATATATTGATGAAAACATAATAGGTTCAGATCTGAAATCATGGCACTCGGGCCCTAGTGACAAGCATTAAGCATAGCAAAGTCATAGCAACATCAATCTCAGAACATAGTGGACACTAGGGATCAAACCCTAACAAAACTAACTCGATTACATGATAGATCCCATCCAACCCATCACCGTCCAGCAAGCCTACGATGGAATTACTCACGCACGGCGGTGAGCATCATGAAATTGGTGATGGAGGATGGTTGATGATGACGATGGCGACGGATTCCCCTCTCCGGAGCCCCGAACGGACTCCAGATCAGCCCTCCCGAGAGGTTTTAGGGCTTGGCGGCGGCTCCGTATCGTAAAACGCGATGATTTCTTCTCTCTGATTTTTTTCTCCCCGAAACTCAATATATGGAGTTGGAGTTGGAGTCGGAGAGGCAACAGGGGGCCCACGAGGTAGGGGGCGCCCTAGGGGCGGCGCCCCCCACCCTCGTGGAGAGGTGGTGGGCCCCCTGGCCTTCATCTTTTGCAGGTATTTTTCTTATTTTCTGAAAAGTGCTCCGTGAAGTTTCAGGTCATTCCGAGAACGTTTGCTCCTGCACATAAATAACACCATGGTAATTCTGCTGAAAACAGCGTCAGTCCGGGTTAGTTCCATTCAAATCATGCAAGTTAGAGTCCAAAACAAGGGCAAAAGTGTTTGGAAAAGTAGATACGTTGGAGACGTATCAACTCCCCCAAGCTTAAACCTTTGCTTGTCCTCAAGCAATTCAGTTGACAAACTGAAAGTGATAAAGAAAAACTTTTACAAACTCTGTTTGCTCTTGTTGTTGTAAATATGTAAAGCCAGCATTCAAGTTTTCAGCAAAGATTATAACTAACCACATTCACAATAACGCATAGGTCTCAAGTTTACTCATATCAATAGCATAATCAACTAGCGAGCCATAATAATAAATCTCGGATGACAACACTTTCTCAAAACAATCATAATATGATATAACAAGATGGTATCTCGCTAGCCCTTTCTGAGACCGCAAAACATAAATGCAGAGCACCTTTAAAGACCAAGGACTGACTAGACATTGTAATTCATGGTAAAAGAGATCCAGTCAAGTCATACTCAATGTAAACTAACAGTAATGAATGCAAATGACAGCGGTGCTCTCCAACTGGTGCTTTTTAATAAGAGGATGATGACTCAGCATAAAAGTAAATAGATAGGCCCTTCGCAGAGGGAAGCAGGGATTTGTAGAGGTGCCAGAGCTCGGTTTTGAAACAGAGGTGAATAATATTTTGAGCGGTATACTTTCATTGTCAACATAACAACCAAGAGATGGCGATATCTTCCATGCTACACACATTATAGGCGGTTCCCAAACAGAATGGTAAAGTTTATACTCCCCCTTCCACCAACAAGCATCAATCCATGGCTTGCTCGAAACAACGAGTGCCTCCAACTAACAAGAGTCCCAGGGGGAGTTTTGTTTGCAATTATTTTGATTTAGTTTGCATAAAGCATGGGACTGGGCATCCCGGTGACCAGCCATTTATCTCGTGAGTGAGGAGCGGAGTCCACTCCTCTTGAGAATAACCCGCCTAACATGGAAGATACAGACAGCCCTAGTTGATACATGAGCTATTCGAGCATACAAAACAGGATATTTATTTGAAGGTTTAGAGTTTGGCACATACAAATTTACTTGGAACGGCAGGTAGATACCGTATATAGGTAGGTATAGTGGACTCATGTGGAATAACTTTGGGGTTTAAGGGATTGGATGCACAAGCAGTATTCCCGCTTAGTACAGGTGAAGGCTAGCAAAAGACTGGGAAGCGACCAGCTAGAGAGCGACAACAGTCATGAACATGCATTAAAATTAATCAACACCGAATGCAAGCATGAGTAGGATATAATCCACCATGAACATAAATATCGTGAAGGCTATGTTGATTTTGTTTCAACTACATGCGTGAACATGCGCCAAGTCAAGTCACTTAAATCATTCAGAGGAGGATACCACCCTATCATACCACATCATAACCATTTCAATAGCATGTTGGCACGCAAGGTAAACCATTATAACTCATAGCTAATCAAGCATGGCACAAGAAACTATGATCTCTAATTGTCATTGCAAACATGTTTATTCATAATAGGTTGAATCAGGAACGATAAACTAATCATATTTACAAAAACAAAAGAGGTCGAGTTCATACCAGCTTTTCTCATCTCAGCCAGTCCATCATATATCATCATAATTGCCTTTCACTTGCACGACCGAACGATGTGAATAATAATAATAGTGCACGTGCATTGGACTAAGCTGGAATCTGCAGGCATTCAATAAACAGGAGAAGACAAGGCAATATGGGCTCTTTTGTCAGATAAACAATAATGCATATAAGAGCCATTTCAACAATTTAATTATGGTCTTCTCCTATCGACCCCCAAAGAAAAGAAAAGAAATAAAACTATTTACACGGGAAAGCTTCCAACAAGCAAAAGAAGAACATGAAATATTTTTGGGTTTTCTTTTTAACTACTACTACAAGCATGGAAATTAAACTAATTAAAAGCTACAACTAATTTTTTTGGTTTTTCTTAAGGTTTATTAAACACACAAGAAGAAAGCATAAAAAGGAATTAAACTAGCATGGATGATACAATGAAAAAGTATGAGCACCGACATCTAGCAATGAGTGTGTGAACATAAATGTAATGTCGGTGGGAAATACGTACTCCCCCAAGCTTAGGCTTTTGGCCTAAGTTGGTCTATGGCCACGGCTGGCCTGGCGGATATCCATAATAGTAGTTGGGGTCGTACTGCGATGCAGCGGCTATCGCCTGCTGAGCTGCAGCGTGGCGACGAGTGGCCTCCTCTCTCCTCTCGTACTCATCTGCCTCCTCTCTGGTAATAGTATATCTTCCTCTTGCCTGATAATCAAAGAAGGCAGGAGCAGGGAGAGTAATACGGACAGCACGGCGTCTGTCAAAGATTAGTCGATACTGGAGAGGTGATTCGTTCCTCTCGACAAACTGGTGGTGAACCATAGCATTAAAATCTAGATAAGCAGGAGGTAATTCAATATCATCTTCGCGTATGGCTATACCAAGAAAATTAGCTATGCGGGTTGCATAAATTCCACCAAAGAAATCTCCATTAAATCTATTAAGATGCAACCTACGTGCAACAATGGCTCCCAAATTATAAGATTTGTCTCCTAACACAGCACTCCTAAGAATACTGAGGTCAGGGACACACATGTGACATGCCTCATCTTTACCATTAATGCATCTACCTATGAAGAGAGCAAAATAATGTATAGCAGGAAAGTGAATGCTCCCTATGGTAGCTTGTGTAATATCTCTAGATTCTCCCACAGTTATGCTAGCAAGAAAATCTCTAAATTCAGATTTGCGAGGATCCCTTATACTACCCCATTGTGGAAGTTTGCAAGCAGTGGTAAAATCCTCTAAGTCCATAGTGTAAGATTTATCATAAAGATCAAACAGGACAGTTGGAGAATTACGTGAAGTTGAAAATTCAAACCTCCTCACAAAGGTACTGGTGAGGTTGTGATACTGGCTGCACTTCTCTTCCTCGAAGCTCACAAGATCAGCGTTACGCAAATATGCGTTGAATTCTTCCTTAATTCCCGCTCGATCCATAAAGTTCTCAGAAGGCCATTCACAAGGACGCACTGGAGCGTCTCTTGGTGGCTCGTCATCAGCATCACGCATTGCAAGCCTGGGTCCTTGCTTCCTTGAAGAACCACCTTGGAACATTTTCCTAAGCATATTTCTTCCTCTGAAAAATTCTGAAATTTTTTAGTAACTTCAAAATAAAAGTAAACCAAACTCAATAATATTGATAGCAACTACTCCTACAAGTGCCTAGGGCCTATATCATGCATCAAAACTACTTTTGACCATATAAATTTGACATGCAAGCTCAAGAACAGGGTCACCTAAGCAGCAAAAATTTGCAATGAATAAAGCACTAGAACAAAAACTAATTGGACCAATGGAGGAGTCACATACCAAGGAACAATCTCCCCAAGCAGTTTTGTGAGAGGTGCTTTGAGCAAGGAGATCGAAAATGGCAGCAAGATGAGCTAGAACTCGTGCTTGAGCTGGATATTCGTGTTTGTGGGAGGAAGAAGAAGTGTGTGGGTGCAAGGAATAAGTGGAGGAGGGCCACCGTGGGCCCACGAGGCAGGGGGCGCGCCCAGGGGGTAGGGCGCGCCCTCCACCCTCGTGGGCAGGTGGTTGACCCCCCTGCTGTGTTCTCAGTGCCAAATATTCTCAAATATTCTAGAAAAAATCATATTTAAATTTCAGGGCATTTGGAGAACTTTTATTTTCGAGGTATTTTTATATTGCACGGATAATCAGATAACAGACAGAAAAATATTTATTTTTATTTTATTTAATATAAATAACAGAAAGTAAAAGTGGGGTACAGAAGGTTGTGCCTTCTAGTTTCATCCATCTCATGATCATCAAAAGGAATCCTCTAACAAGGTTGATCAAGTCTTGTTAACGAACTCATTCCGAATAACATGGAACCGGAGAAATTTCGAATAACACTATGTTACCTCAACGGGGATATGCACATCCCCAATAATAAGAATATCATATTTCTTCTTGACAGTAGGAAGAGGAAATTCAAAACCTCCAAATATAATCGATGGAATTTTTCCAATAGAGTTGATACTATGAACTTGAGGTTGTTTCCTCGGAAAGTGTACCGTATGCTCATTACCATTAACATGAAAAGTGACATTGCCTTTAGTGCAATCAATAACAGCCCCTGCAGTATTCAAAAAGGGTCTTCCAAGAATAATAGACATACTATCGTCCTCGGGAATATCAAGAATAACAAAGTCCGTTAAAATAGTAACGTTTGCAACTACAACAGGCACATCCTCACAAATACCGACAGGTATAGCAGTTGATTTATCAGCCATTTGCAAAGATATTTCAGTAGGTGTCAACTTATTCAAATCAAGTCTACGATATAAAGAGAGAGGCATAACACTAACACCGGCTCCAAGATCACATAAAGCAGTTTTAACATAGTTTCTTTTAATGGAGCATGGTATAGTGGGTACTCCTGGATCTCCAAGTTTCTTTGGTATTCCACCCTTAAAAGTATAATTAGCAAGCATGGTGGAAATTTCAGCTTCCGGTATCTTTCTTTTATTTGTAATAATATCTTTCATGTACTTAGCATAAGGATTGGTTTTGAGCATATCAGTTAATCGCATACGCAAAAAGATAGGTCTAATCATTTCAGCAAAGCGCTCAAAATCCTCATCATCCTTTTTCTTGGATGGTTTGGGAGGAAAAGGCATGGGTTTCTGAACCCAAGGCTCTCTTTCTTTACCATGTTTCCTAGCAACAAAGTCTTTCTTATCATAACGTTGATTCTTTGATTGTGGGTTATCAAGATCAACAGCAGGTTCAATTTCTATATCATTATCATTACTAGGTTGAGCATCATCATGAACATTATCATTAACATTATCACTAGTTTCAGGTTCATTACCAGATTGTGTTTCAGCATCAGAAATAGAAATATCATTTGGATTCTCAGGTGTTTCAACAATAGGATCACTAGAAGCATGCAAAGTCCTATCATTTTTCTTTTTCTTCTTTTAGAAGAACTAGGTGCATCTATATTATTTCTCTGAGAATCTTGCTCAATTCTCTTAGGGTGGCCTTCAGGATACAAAGGTTCCTGAGTCATTCTACCAGTTCTAGTAGCCACTCTAACAGCATTATCATTATCTTTACTATTCAATTCATTGAGCAAATCATTTTGAGCTTTAAGTACTTGTTCTACTTGAGTGGTAACCATAGAAGCATGTTTACTAATAAGTTTAAGTTCACCTTTAACATTAGCCATATAATCACCCAAGTGTTCAAGCATATTTGAATTGTATTTCAATTGTCTACCAAAATAAGCATTAAAGTCTTCTTGCTTAGCCATAAATTTATCAAACTCATCTAAGCATGGGCTAGCAAATTTAGTAAATGGGATTTCAGCTTTATCATATCTATAGAGAGAATTTACCTTTACTACCTGTGTCGGGTTATCAAGACCATGAGTTTCTTCAATAGGTAATGGATTAAGATTATATGTTTCTTCAACAGGCGGTAAATTAAGACCATGTATTTCTTCAATAGGAGGTAAATTCTTAACATCTTCAGCTTTAATACCTTTTTCTTTCATAGATTTCTTTGCCTCTTGCATATCCTCAGGACTGAGAAATAGAATACCCCTCTTCTTCGGAGTTGGTTTAGGAATAGGCTCAGGAATTGGCTCCGGAGGTGTCCAATTATTTTCATTTGTCAACATATTATTCAATAGAATTTCAGCTTCATCCGGTGTTCTTTCCCTGAAAACAGAACCAGCACAACTATCTAGGTAATCTCTGGAGGCATCGGTTAGTCCATTATAAAAGATATCAAGTATTTCATTTTTCTTAAGAGGATGATCAGGCAAAGCATTAAGTAATTGGAGAAGCCTCCCCCAAGCTTGTGGGAGGCTCTCTTCTTCAATTTGCACAAAATTATATATATCCCTTAAGGCAGCTTGTTTCTTATGAGCAGGGAAATATTTAGCAGAGAAGTAATAAATCATATCCTGGGGACTACGCACACAACCAGGATCAAGAGAATTAAACCATATCTTAGCATCACCCTTTAATGAGAATGGAAATATTTTAAGGATATAAAAGTAGCGAGTTCTCTCATCTTTAGTGAACAGGGTGGCTATATCATTCAATTTAGTAAGATGTGCCACAACAGTTTCACATTCATAACCATGAAAAGGATCAGATTCAACCAAAGTAATTATATCAGGATCAACAGAGAATTCATAATCCTTATCAGTAACAAACATAGGTGAAGTAGCAAAAGCAGGGTCAGGTTTCATTCTAGCATTTAGAGATTGCCTACTCCATTTAGCTAATAATCTTTTGAGTTCATTTCTATTTTTGCAAGCTAAAATAGCTAAAGAAGCTTCTTGATCAAAAACATAACCCTTAGGAATAACAAGTGATTCTTCATCATCACTTTCATCAGTATCATCAGATTCAATATTTTCAATTTCTCTAGCCCTAGCAAGTTGTTCATCAAGAAAATCACTAAGTGGCATAGTAGTATCAGGCATAGAGGTAGTTTTATCGTAAGTATCATGCATAGCAGAAGTGGCATCATCAATAACATGCGACATATCAGAACGAATAGCAGAAGCAGGTGTAGGTGTCGCAAGCTTACTCAAAATAGAAGGTGAATCAAGTGCAGAGCTAGATGGCAGTTCCTTACCTCCCCTCGTAGTTGAGGGATAGATCTTGGTTTTTGGATCTCTCAAGTTCTTCATAATGATAAGCAGATATATATATATATATATCCCAAGTGGCTCAAAGAATAGAGCTATGCTCCCCGGCAACAGCACCAAAAAATAGTCTTGATAACCCGCAAGTATAGGGGATCGCAACAGTTTTCGAGGGTAAAGTATTCAACAAAAATTTATTGATTCGACACAAGGGGAGCCAAAGAATACTCTCAAGTATTAGCAGCTAAGTTGTCAATTCAACCACACCTGGAAACTTAATATCTGCAGCAAAGTATTTAGTAGCAAAGTAATATGATAGTAGTGATAACGGTAACAAAAGGTAACGGTAGTAAAAGCAATGTTTTTGGTATTTTGTAGTGATGATAGCAATAGCAACGGGAAAGTAAATAAGCAAAGAACAATATGTGGAAAGCTCGTAGGTAATGGATCGGTGATGGAGAAAAATGTCGGATGCGGTTCATCATGTAACAGTCATAACCTAGGGTGACACAGAACTAGCTCCAGTTCGTCAATATAATGTAGGCATGTATTCCGAATATAGTCATACGTGCTTATGGAAAAGAACTTGCATGGCATTTTTTGTCCTACCCTCCCGTGGCAGCGGGGTCCTTACGGAAACTAAGGGATATTAAGGCCTCCTTTTAATAGAGTACCGGAACAGAGCATTAACACATAGTGAATACATGAACTCCTCAAACTACGGTCATCACCGGTAAATATCCCGATTATTGTCACTTCGGGGTTAACGGATCATAACACATAATAGGTGACTATAGAGTTGCAAGATAGGATCAAGAACACTCATATATTGATGAAAACATAACAGGTTCAGATCTGAAATCATGGCACTCGGGCCCTAGTGACAAGCATTAAGCATAGCAAAGTCATAGCAACATCAATCTCAGAACATAGTGGACACTAGGGATCAAACCCTAACAAAACTAACTCGATTACATGATAGATCCCATCCAACCCATCACCGTCCAGCAAGCCCACGATGGAATTACTCACACACGGCGGTGAGCATCATGAAATTGGTGATGGAGGATGGTTGATGATGACGATGGCGACGGATTCCCCTCTCCGGAGCCCCGAACGGACTCCAGATCAGCCCTCCCGAGAGGTTTTAGGGCTTGGCGGCGGCTACGTATCGTAAAACGCGATGATTTCTTCTCTCTGATTTTTTTTCTCCCCAAAACTCAATATATGGAGTTGGAGTTGGAGTCGGAGAGGCAACAGGGGGCCCACGAGGTAGGGGCGCGGCCCCCACCCTTGTGGAGAGGTGGTGGCCCCCCTGGCCTTCATCTTTTGCAGATAATTTTCATATTATCTGAAAAGTCGCTCCATGAAGTTTCAGGTCATTCCGAGAACGTTTGCTCCTGCACATAAATAACACCATGGTAATTCTGCTGAAAGCGTCAGTCCGGGTTAGTTCCATTCAAATCATGCAAGTTAGAGTCCAAAACAAGGGCAAAAGTGTTTGGAAAAGTAGATACGTTGGAGACGTATCAAGGGTTACGTCGATGCAAGCTTTGACACTCATCCGGATGACTCTAAGTCTGAATATGGATACATATTGGAAGTGTGAGCAATTAGCTAGAGTAGCTCCGTGCAGAGCATTGTAGACATAGAAATTTGCAAAATACATACGGATCTGAATGTGGCAGACCCGTTGACTAAACTTCTCTCACAAGCAAAAAATGATCACACCCTTAGTACTCTTTGGCTGTTAATCACATGGCGATGTGAACTAGATTATTGACTCTAGTAAACCCTTTGGGTATTGGTCACACGACGATGTGAACTATTGGTGTTAAATCACATGGTGATGTTAACTAGATTATTGACTCTAGTGCAAGTGGGAGACTGAAGGAAATGCGCCCTAGAGGCAATAATAAAGATGATATTTATATTTCATTATATCAAGATAAATGTTTATTATTCATGCTAGAATTGTATTAACCGGAAACTTAGTACATGTGTGAACACATAGACAAAACAGAGTGTCCCTAGTATGCCTCTACTTGACTAGCTCTTCAATTAAAGATGGTTAAGTTTCCTAACCATAGACATGTGTTGTCATTGGATGAACGGGATCACATCATTATAGAATGATGTGATGGACAAGACCCATCCGTTATCTTAGCATAATGATCGTTAAGTTTTATTGCTATTGCTTTCTTCATGACTTATACATATTCATCTGACTATGAGATTATGAAACTCCCGAATACCGGAGGAACACCTTGTGTGCTATCAAATGTCACAACGTAACTGGGTGATTATAAAGATGCTCTACAGGTGTCTCCGAAGGTGTTTGTTGGGTTGCCATAGATCACGATTAGGATTTGTCACCCCGAGTATCGGAGAGGTATCTCTCGGCCCTCTCGGTAATGCACACCACTATAAGCCTCGCAAGCAATGTGACTAATGAGTTAGTTGCGGGATGATGTATTACAGAATGAGTAAAGAGACTTGCCAGTAACGAGATTGAACTAGGTATGATGATACTGACGATCGAATCTCGGGCAAGTAACATACCGATGACAAAGGGAATAACGTATGTTGTTATTGCGGTTTGACCGATAAAGATCTTCATAGAATATGTAGGAACCAATATGAGCATCCAGGTTCCGCTATTGGTTATTGACCGAAGATGTGTCTCGGTCATGTCTACATAGTTCTCGAACCCGTAGGGTCCGCACGCTTAACGTTCAATGATGATTTGTATTATGAGTTATGTGTTTTTGGTGACCGAAGTTTGTTTGAAGTCCCGGATGAGATCGCAGACATGACGAGGAGTCTCGAAATGGTCGAGAGGTAAATATTGATATATTAGAAGGTAGTATTCAGACACCGGAAGGGTTCCGGAGTGTATTGGGTACATACCAGAGTACCGGAGGGGTTACCGGAACCCCTCGATGGAAGATATGGGCCATATGGGCCATAGGAGGGAGGCTAACCAGCTCACAAGGGGCCAGTGCGCCCCCCACAAGGGAGGAGGCCGAATTGGCTTCGGGAAGGGGGCACCACGCCCCTTTTCCTTCTCCTACTCCCTCTCCTTCGTTTTCCCTCTGGTGAAGAAAGGAGAAAGGGGGGTGAATCCTACTAGGACTAGGAGTCCTAGTAGGACTCCCCCAATGGCGCGCCCCTCTTGGCCGGCCACCCCCTCCTCCCCTCCTTTATATACGGGGGCGGAGGGTACCCCAAAGGCACATCAACTATTCTCTTAGCCGTGTGCGGTGCCCCCCTCAACAGTTTACTCCTCCGGTCAAGGCGTCGTAGTGCTTAGGCGAAGCCCTGCACGGATCACATCACCATCACCGTCACCACGCCGTCGTGCTGACGAAACTTTCCCTCAACCCTCTGCTAGATCAAGAGTTCGAGGGACGTCATCGAGCTGAACATGTGTTGATCTCGGAGGTGTCATACGTTTGGTACTAAGATCGGTTGGATCGTGAAGACATTCGACTACATCAACCGCGTTAACCTAACGCTTCCGCTCTCGATCTACAAGTGTACGTGGAGACACTCTTCCCCTCTCATTGCTATGCATCTCCTAGATAGATCTTGCGTGATCGTAGGAAATTTTTTGAAATTGCATGCTACGTTCTCCTACACCAAGCTAGGAAAGGGAACAAGCAGGAGCGGACCATATCCATGGCCAACGCACCCCCGCGCCGGTGACAGGTAGCACAACCGAGTCAGCACCACCCATCCCTCCCGTCGGTATCCCCACATGCACACCCCAGTGCCACCCTACCACATCGCTCTGTCCAGATCCGCACGCGTCCACACCCAGTCGCCCGTCCAACGACGATGAGCACTGGCCGACCACAGACACCTACCTAAGTGGGCCCCTCGGAGCACCATCGCGAGTTACCCGCAGACGAGCAGACGGGGACGCAACCAGTCGTCGCCGACACCAACCCGCTCTGCAATGATACCTGCAGCCACCGCCACCAAGCCCCCACGCCGCTGCGAGGGCCACTACCGCGCTGCCGCAGAGCATCCCCATCCAGCGAGCGAGCCTCGCAGTCACTGCCGCGCCACACCAGTCGCCAGCGACCAGATCCAGAAGGACCTAATCAGTGCCTGGCAATGCACACTGCCGCTAGAACCACGCCTCGTCCAGCCCTCCACACTCGGCCCGCTGCTTTGCAGCTCGACTCCCAAGCACAACCGCTCGGGAACGCCCGCCCGGGCCGAGCCCCCACAAGCGGGGAGGAGAATGGGCCCCACTGCCGCCGACACCCACTGGGCTTTGCTCGGCGGTGCAGACAGGCAGCAACAAGGGGAAGGAAGGGAGGGAGGGGAACACACCCCGGTGGCTTGGGTTAGCCCCTAGGTTGGACTTGATAACTTCGTTGTTTGTAGGTGTCTCGTCTAGATGAGAATTAGCAAACCCGTTAGTTATAATTACTCAACTCTTATCCGCGAAAAAAAACTCAGGTCAGCCACAGGTTCTGTGAGGCCTCCGCACTGCTAGTAGAATGGGAAAAAGTCCATCTTAAACCTTAAATTCGTAGACGTCCGGCGAATCAAACCCTGAAGTAGAAATCCTTGTCGTTATGACATTGAACTAATTAATCCTGGTACAAATCAAACCTTTGTGTCGTTTTAGCCCAAAAAATGATGACGTGGCCAGAATTGCTAGTTAGGTGGGCCAGGTTATAACTGGACACGCGGTGGGTGAACAGCAAATGGATTGGGGATTTGGGGGGGGAACTAGGGTTAGGCGGCAGCGGCGGCGATTCCTTGAGGGGTGCGGCGGAGGAGGCGATTGCACAGGGGGCGGCGGCGGCTGCGTCGAGGGCAATGTCGTGCTGTTTGGGTGGCTAGCCGCTGGAAGGAGAGGGGAGGAATCGAGGTCGCTGGTGCCGTACCACAAGAACCCGATGGCGTACGATCCAGCGAAGCTCTGCTGGTGCAACCCCCGTCGGAAGGCGCCAAGTTGGATCTCGTGGAGCCGTCAGAACCCAGGCAGGAGGTACTACGCCTGCGTTGATGCCATGGTGAGCTTCAAGTTGGTGTTTATTTTCTGTTCATTTGTTTTCCTTTGTTTTTCTCCCCTCTCATTGATTTCTGTTGGTACAATTGAACAGCATGGTGGTTGTGGATTCGTGGAATGGCATGATGATCCTCTTCCCAAGTTTTGGAGTGATTTGATTGGTGATTTGCGAGATGAAGTGTGTAGGCTGAGAGGTCAAGGAAGTGTTGCCGTGATTGAAGATCCCACTGCAGTTGTGGCTCTGCATGAAGATGAAACAGGAGCAATGGGAATGGCTATGTCTCTGCAAGATCAGTTGAAGTAGGAAAAATGCAGAGATATATGCAGTAAAGGGGAAATATCAAAATGTTGTCATGATGTTTGTTGTCTTTGTGGTTGGTTTAGTTACAGGGGAGATGCTACTGCAATAAGATTTGCAAGTGTTAGTTGTATGCAATGTAGTAATGCTTTAGGGTTTAGAATGAACTGATCTTTTGGGCACTGAAGATGCAAGTTGCATGCTTTGTTTAAATTGGAAGTTGTATGCATTTGCTACTATTTGGAATCAATGAAAGTGGAAGTGCAAGTTGTGTTATGCCATCATTTTGTACCTCTGAAATGCATATATGTTTGCAATCTTTGCTGGCAGTAAAGTGGAAGATGATGTAGTTTGTAAGATAATGCAGTAAAGTGGAAGATGATGTTGTTTGTAAGATAATGCATAGATGATGCAAGTTATAAGATAATTCCAATGCATATATGATCCAGGTTGGAAGTCAAAGCACTAGATAGCATTGTTGATGTTGTCATTTAGAAACATTGCTAGCAATTAAATAACAAGGAAATGCAACTGATAATAGAAAGATCATCCAGACCAAGTTAATTGCACATAAACTAGGTTTGAAACAAGTCATACTCCCACACATAGATGACCCCTAGTTTGAGCCATGAACAAAAGATAAGTTTGCAACATTACAGCAGAAATCTTTTGGAACATTCCAACTTGAACAAAAGAACTAGATGCAGCCTTTCTTCAACTATAACTAGTAGTTTCCACTACAAGTGAAATATCTCAAGCTTGGCACTGATGATGCAGGCCTTCTTCCCCTCTTAGCTCTAGATCCTGTCCTTGTGGAAGTAGATGTTATAGGGGCAGCAGATGATCCAGCTTCAGCAGTTTCAGTTCTCTTTCTTGGAGGCTTAAACCTGTTCGTCCCAGTAGAAGGACATGTTGGTACTGAACTTGTTGCTATTGGTGGAGCAGATGCAGAGGCAGATGCACTTCCTTTGGCTTGCTGCAAATTCATGATAAATATGCAATAAGTTCCAACAAAAGACTAATAAGCGGGATAAATATGCAAGATGCAATAAGTACATGACAACAACAAATACCTCAGTTGGGTTCTTTTTTTTTGCTAGTTCTAGCAAGATGTGCATTCTTTTTCTTGCCTCTCTCTGGATTCTGTTTACATCCTAATTTGTTGTGTCCGGGGTTACCACACAATAAGCATTTGATAATTGTGCCATGCTTGCTCATTTTCTTCCCCTTAGGTTGCTCAGTTTCTTCTCTTCTCCTATCATTGTTTTTACGCCTTCCTTTTTTCTTCTCTTTTCCTAGAAACCTGACATATGCAGGAGGCACTGGCCTAGGATTGGGTGACACTGGCCACATCTCTTCACCCTCCACTGGCTGTAAGCAATGCTCATAGATTTTGTTGAACACTTCAACAAAGTAGCAAGGAGCAATAAAATCTTCAATATTTTTGTTGCACTTGTAGATGGCACTAATTGCATGGTGGCAAGGAAGCCCTGCCAGCTGGAAGTACCCACAAGAGCATGTCCATTTTCCAGGTCCACGGTGTACTGCCTTCCCCTTCCATTCACTTGCTTCACTTCAAATCCAATTTCTCCATTCCAGAGCACTTCAAGATATTGTGTTCTAGCAATACTTTTCTTGAGCTTCTTAAAAACAGCAGGGCATATTTTTCCTCTAAAGTTGGCATCTTTCTCTCTTTGTTCCTGAATTCTCACAAGTACTTTCTTCCTAATTTTTTCATTCATAGAAATAATAGGATAAAACCTAGCATCAACTATAGTATGGTTGAATGACTCACAAAGGTTGTTGTCAACTGACTCACAATTTGAACCAACTGGGAAGAAAGCCCTTGCCCAGTGCACTGGCTCAGTCCTCATGATGTCTTTAGCCCCTTCAGGAGTGACTTGTGCAAGCTTGGCTTTATAATAGTTGAAATCTTGCATGTTGGAAGCCTTAGCAACTGCCTAGAATTTCTTTTGCCACTCATGATCTCTATGTTTCTTCCTCCAATTAGCATAAATGTGCCTAGCACACATCCTATGCTCTGCAACAGGAAGGTAATCATTCACTGCATTTATCAAGCCCTTCTACTGATCAGAAATAATAACCCAGCCAGCTCCATTATTGTTTATTTCCAAGTCCTCAATGAGCAGTCCAACAAACCACTTCCATGTGATATTAGTTTCATTCTCAACTATAGCCCAGGCTAGTGGATACATCTGATTATTTGCATCTCTAGCTATGGCACACAATAGCTCACCCTTCACTGCACCTTTGAAGAAACAACCATCAAGGCATATTACTTTTCTGCAACCAGCCTTGAATCCTTGCTTCATTGCATTAAAGCACACATAGAAGCTCCGGAATACACTTTCCTCCATGTTGGTTGGATCCATGCAAATAACAACTGTGCTTCCAGGGTTGCTCCTTAGCAGCTCAAGTTGGTAGTCAAACACTCTAGTGTATTCATTGTTCATTCCACACAATAATTTGTCCATGACAATTCTTTTTTCATGCTTGCACTTTCAAGTGGAGACATCATCAAACATATCTTGCAAAACAGTTGCTTTCATGCTCTCAATTTTCCACATAGGATTTGCCAATATGAAGTGCTCATACCTCTGTGCAATCACCTTTGAAGTAACCAACTTGTTGCATCTGTTCTGTGCACATTGGTGATCATCATTATATGTTATGACTTGGAATCTTGAAGTCCTTGATCTCTTGGCTGCATATATCAGCCATGGGTAGCCAGGCCATCCACACTTTGCCCTTACTCTGTCACACTCAGATTTCATGAACTTGATGCTCCTCTTTGTTACTAGTCCATATCTTCTCAAAGCTTTGCACAGTTGATTCTTGCTTCTAAAAACCATGGTCAAAGCAAAATGTGGTACTTCACTTTCAGGGTTGTATCTTGGGAATGTACTCTTCATCTTTCTTATATGACCATCTGAATCTTCATTATAGCTGTAGTCCTCATCAGATGAATCATAGTTCCAATACATTTCTTCTCTTTCAATTTGCTCCTCCATGTTGGCAATCAATTCAATTGGCACTGGCCCTGTAGCATCCCTACCTATCCAGCTCTTGGAGTCCCTCATCAATTTCTTAAATTTCCTAGCATGTCTTCTGAGCTCCACAACTTCTGAATCCTCCCCACTATCATCAGTATGACCAATATATTCAGTGTCACTGTCTGAGTCTGAATTTTGATTGCCACTGTCAACATTTGCAGCTATCATCATTTGGTTATTGACATGCCCTGAAGCCTGAGGTTCAGAAGCACAGGATGATGCAGGTTGACTTGGATCCAAAACCTGAGAAAAAACCCCTTCCATGCCTGCCATTTCATCCACATCTACTTCTCTGTCATTGCTTCTTCTCTGCTTCAAGGGGCTGCAAATTATTTGAGTGATCACACCAGTTTCATCAGGTATGAGCACATCAGTGTCAGACTCTGCAGGTTCAACACCAGTTACTGCATCTAGTTCATCAGCAGTTATAAATGCATCTGGTTCTTCAGCAGTTATAACTGCATCTACTTCATCATCATCACTCTGTTCCATGATTTCATCCTCAAAATCACTCCCACTGATGTTGTCATTGCTATCTTCCTCTCCATTATACTCCACATACACATCAGCAACTCCTCCAACACAAATGTACTCAGCCATCTTCACACACCAACTATCATCATTAAGGAACACTAAGCCATTGATAAGCTCTTTTCCAGGAAGCAGAAAATAGAACTTCATCGATTCCATCAACTGAGTATGATCTTTTAAATAGCCTTTCACTTCCTGCAGAGACAATTTATCCCTCTCAATCTCTGACATTGCTTGATCTCCTCCAACATAGTCCAAATTTGGACCAATGCGGATGAACTTCCCTCCAACATGAAACCGAATGTTCAAAATCTCACTTGGGTCCATGATTTCACTGAGAAAACATACACCGTGATCAAAATAAAGCATAACAACCTATTCCCTTCACAAAAAATCAATCTTTTTGCGTCACCCAAATTTGCCCCAAATTTGCCACTGAAACCCTAACCCTAATGCCGCAACTACTCCAACCTATGAATAACAAGAGAGGAGGGCATCCAGGACATTACCCTCTTCTTCGACGCGCCGTCGCACCATCACGATCGTCCCTGAGGTGGCGATCAACCACCGGTCACCATTGCCGTCGCCAGATAAGGAACAATGCAGGGGACACGGAGAGAACAAAGTGAAATGACTGGCCGAACTGGGCTGGCCCACTAATATCGCCTCAGCCGCACGCCGAACGACCCATCCCAGCCATCCCATTGCCACGTCGGCAATCCCTGTTTGGGAAGCGACACTAAGGTTTGATTTGGACCAGGATTAATTAGTTCAGGGTCAAAACGACAGGGATTTCGACTTCAGGATTTGATTCGCCGGACGTCTACGAATTCAAGGTTTAAAATGGACTTTTTCCTCCGGTCGAATTGGTTTAGGGAAGGGGGCACCACACCCCTTTTCCTTCTCCTACTCCCTCTCCTTCCTTTTCCCTCCGGTGAAGAAAGGAGAAAGGGGGCGAATCCTACTAGGACTAGGAGTCCTAGTAGGACTCCCCCAATGGCGCGCCCCTCTTGGCCGGCCACCCCCTCCTCCCCTCCTTTATATACGGGGGCGGAGGGTACCCCAAAGGCACATCAATTGTTCTCTTAGCCGTGTGCGGTGCCCCCTCAACAGTTTACTCCTCCGGTCATAGCGTCGTAGTGATTAGGCGAAGCCCTGCACGGATCACATCACCATCACCGTCACCACGCCGTCATGCTGACGAAACTCTCCCTCAACCCTCTTCTGGATCAAGAGTTCGAGGGACGTCATCGAGCTAAACATGTGCTGAACTCGGAGGTTACGTACGTTCGGTACTAAGATCGGTTGGATCGTGAAGACGTTCGACTACATCAACCGCGTTAACCTAACGCTTTCGCTCTCGATCTACAAGGGTACGTGGACACACTCTTCCCCTCTCATTGCTATGCATCTCCTAGATAGATCTTGCGTGATCATAGGAATTTTTTTGAAATTGCATGCTACGTTCTCCTGCACCAAGCTAGGAAAGGGAACAAGCAGGAGCGGACCATATCCATGGCCAGTGCACCCCCGCGCCGGTGACGGGTAGCCCAACCGAGTCAGCTGAAAGTGTAACTATCCCTAGGTGGTTTTGGTAATTCCTAACAACATATAGCTCATTGAGCTAATCCTATTTCAAGATTAATATCTCAGGAAAGCTCAATGATTGGCATGGCATGGATGAGAAAAGTGGACCCCTCAAAATGCTAAGGACAAAGGATTGGCTCAAGCTCAAAGCTCAAGACTCTACATTTTCTATTTTAGTGATCCAAGATCACATTGAGTCTATAGGAAAAGCCAATACTATCAAGGAGGGACGAGGTGTTGCTTAATGAGGTTCTTGCTCAAAATGCTTAGTGATATGCTCCAAAACCATCAACTACTTTCTCACATCCACATATGACCTAAACCAAAAGTCAAACTCGGCCCCACCGATTCTTCGTATCCGGCGCCACCAAGTTTCAAATGTCTTAGCCACTGCCACAAACCCTAGGCAAATCGGTCTCACCGATAGGGATCTCGGTCTCACCGAGATGGGGTTGTAATCTCTCTGTTTCCCTTCATAATGTTTTGGTCTCACCGAGATGAGCGATCGTTCCCATCGAGATTGCAATGTAAACTCTCTGTTTTGCCTTCGTAACGTTTCGGTCTCACCGAAATGAGCGATCGGTCCCACCGAGTTTACCTGACCAACTCTCTGGTTAGCTTATTACTAAAATCTGTCGCACCGAGTTTGTGTAATCGGTCTCACCGAGATTACGTTATGCCCTAACCCTAATCATATCGGTCCTACCGAGTTGCATGTCGGTCCCACCGAAAACCCTAACGGTCACTAGCTTTGCTAAATCGGTCAGACCAAGTTTAACCATTCGGTCCCACCGAGTTTGGGAAGTTATGTGTAACGGTTAGATTTTGTGTGGAGGCTATAAATACCCCTCCACCTCCTCTTCATTCGTGGAGAGAGCCATCAGAACAAACCTACACTTCCAACTTACTTTTTCTGAGAGAGAACCACCTACACTTGTGTTGAGACCAAGATATTCCATTCCTACCATATGAATCTTGATCTCTAGCCTTCCCCAAGTTGCTTTCCACTCAAATCTTCTTTCCACCAAATCCAAATCCTGTGAGAGAGAGTTGAGTGTTGGGGAGGCTATCATTTGAAGCATAAGAGCAAGGAGTTCATCATCAACACACCATTTGTTACTTCTTGGAGAGTGGTGTCTCCTAGATTGGCTAGGTGTCACTTGGGAGCCTCCGACAAGATTGTGGAGTTGAACCAAGGTGTTTGTAAGGGCAAGGAGATCGCCTACTTGGTGAAGATCTACCGCTAGTGAGGCAAGTCCTTCATGGGCGATGGCCATGGTGGGATAGACAAGGTTGCTTCTTCGTGGACCCTTCGTGGGTGGAGCTCTCCATGGACTCACGCAACCGTTACCCTCCGTGGGTTGAAGTCTCCATCAACGTGGATGTACGATAGCACCATCTATCAGAACCACGACAAAAACATCCGTGTCTCCAATTGTGTTTGAATCCTCCAAACCCTTCCCTTTACATTCTTGCAAGTTACATGCTTTACCTTCCGCCGCTCATATACTCTTTCTTGCTTGAATTGTGTTAAGATTGCTTGACTTGTCCAAAGTTGCTAAAATCTGCCAGGAACTAAAATTGGGAAAAGGCTAGATTTTTATTTGGTCAAGTAGTCTAATCATCCCCCTGTAGACATACTTTCGATCCTACAAGTGGTATCAGAGCTTTGGTCTCCATTTGCTTTGATTTTCATAGCTTTTGGAAGTCATAGCCTTGGTTTCACAACCTAGGAGAGTATGGCGTCTAGCGAGGGAAATTACCACCGTAGAGGTCCTTACTTTGATGGCACTAATTTTGCTAGTTGGAAGCATAAGATGAAGATGCATATTCTTGGACATAACCCCGCTGTTTGGGCTATTGTGTGTGTTGTCTTGCAAGGTGAATTCTTTGATGGGAGAGAACCTAACCGTGAAGCTACCGCGGAAGAGTTGAAGATGCTACAGTACAATGCTCAAGCTTGTGATATCCTCCTCAACGGATTGTGCCCCGAAGAATTCAACAAAATCAGCCGTCTTGAGAATGCAAAGGAAATTTGGGATACTTTGATTGATATGCACGAAGGTACCGACTCTGTCAAGGAATCCAAGTTGGATGTGCTTCAAAGTCAACTTGACAAGTTCAAAATGAAGGATGGTGAAGGTGTCGCTGAAATGTACTCTAGGCTTGCTCTTATCACAAATGAGATTGCCGTCTTAGGAAGTGAAGAGATGACCGACAAATTCATCATCAAGAAGATCCTAAGAGCCTTGGATGGAAAATATGATACCGTATGCACATTGATCCAAATGATGCCAAATTACAAAGATCTCAAGCCAACGGAAGTCATTGGAAGAATTGTTGCTTATGAGATGTCACTCAAGGATAAGGAGGAGCTCCATAACAAGTCAAGTGGTGCTTACAAAGCCTCATGTGAAGCTCCCACATCATCAAGTGAGAAACAAACCTTCAATGAAGAATTGAGCCTAATGGTGAAGAACTTCAACAAGTTCTACAAGAGTAGAAGCAAAGAGAGAAGTTCCAAGTCAAGGTCCTAC